>NC_083532.1:1313125-1622656 GCF_032362555.1 Amyelois transitella | reverse complement strand
CTGCGTACCCCTCCGGGAAAGAGGCGAGATTTTATGTATGTACTAATTTGTTGTTGATTCATTTTGTCAAAGGATTCGTTTGCGTGGAAATCTTTTAAGAGAAGAGCTTACAAAGCTTACATTTTATACAGCACTAGCTGTGCCCGCGACTTCGTCCGCGTGGAATAGTTATGTTGGGCATCATTGAAGCTCTCAAGGATGAATAATTTGCCCCGTTTTTTCTTCACATTTTCAATTATTTCTTCGCTCGTAATAGTTGCAGCGTGATGTTATATAGCCTAAAGCGTTCCTCGATAAATGGTCTATTCAACACAATAATCATTTTTCAATTCGAACCAGTAGTTCCTGAGATTAGCGCGTTCAAACAAACAAGAATATAGTTGCTCTTTAGCTTTTAAATATTTGTATAGAAGTATAGATGTCGAATTTTGATAATAATTTTGGTATTCATACTTATAATTACAATTATTTATGACGGCATTACCAATATAAGTATCATAGAGTTGATAAAACGATAAACATTACATTTATTTCATTTCTAGATCAGTATTTGATAGGCTATGTCTAGGCAAAACCAAAGAATTTATAGGTCGACATCCCTTGCGGGGTAGACAGAGTCACGGAAAAACTGATAGTCCACGTTAAACAGTTTGGCTTAATGATAGAATTTAGACTCAAATAATGATAGGTTTACACAGCTAGTTTTGTAATATAGAACTTTATTGGTTAAATAATTACTTACATACCTCTCTTTTCGAATATCATAACTATTCTTTACATCAAACTGCAGATAACTATGTAAACTTTCAAACTATTTAATTTTACGTTAATTTTTTTTTACATTTCATTGTCACATATCATCATTTACACTGTACATATATCTAATTTACTATTCATTATTCATGCTATTTATTAACCTTAATTCACAATTATATTCTTAATTTCTAACAGATGCCAACGACCTACATCGAGCTCGAATGGATAAGGAAACGAAAAAATTACAAAAACCAATGTTCATTCAAACTGACAGTAAAATATTAACGTACAATAAAAGAAACGACTACTACACATTCCCAAATACAACACAGAAATTGCCAGAATTCAAACCGATAACAGACGAGCAGATTTCTAAAGTGAACCAAATATTGAATGAATTACCAAAGAGTACAATTAGAAATGGCCGCCTATTACACAGCAGCGTAGCATCAGAGATCGAAACTGTTGAACATAGTGTAACGACGAATCTTGATCGGCAAGATGAAAAGCGATGTCCACAAGGAGGGACGTGTGAATTTTTCATTTATTGCTGGATGGTTGGAGGTCTTTTGGAAGGGACATGCGGTGGTTTACTAAAAGGCTGTTGCCATAGAGTTGCCAAAGCTGGTATTTTGGGAGTACAAGACTCGAATAGCATAGATTACTCGTCGAATGAAGGATTAAGTTACGGACCTGTTATAAACGATGAAAGTAAGTGGACACGGGACTGTAGTCGGGAATGTGTTGACACGCAGTTGAGATAATATTGGACGTTTTGCTATATGTATATAAAGGGGCGAGGAATCGGCAAAAAATGTGTTGAACTTGCAAATTCTTTGTTATTTAAATTGCGTCGCTTGTTTGCACAAAATATTATAGAATTGGCCAATTAATAATGTATCTAATTGGTCGATTTGTGCTTATATTTATTGAGTTTTAATATGCATTTAAAAAATTATAACACCGTTATATTTTTACCATTTAATATTCGAAATTCAAATTCTTTGCATGAACAAAGTATTTGCAAGAACATATCGACACTTAATCATCCAATATTACTCTACCGTGTAAATGTAGCCAATGACGAAATGACAAGACTAATAAATTGAGCTCAGATGTGGTCGATGGCAAGACATAGGTAGAAAAAGTATGTTCCGGACCCTGTGACGTCATCAGGTATATAGCTCGTGTAAATATATCTTTTTCTCTCTCTAATTCTGCTCTATCTAACTATGTCTTGCTTCCTCACATCAACTCTCCACTAACTTACTAATGATAATTTTTTGTATGTAGATTTGAAATTTGATTTTAAAATGCTTTTTGCTTCGCAGGGGGAGGTAAGTGCTTTTTATTTAATTCATATTTATATTATTCATCAAAGCATTTTTACATACTAGTGGTGAAATATGGGAATAAGTATTTTCAATATAAGTATTTTTACGTTTAGTCTAGTCAAGTTAATATAACAAGTCAGTGATTTCAACATTTAGACTAAACTAGAGGCCGCCCGCGACTTCGTCCACGTGGAAACCCTAACATAACTTAACAATCAATCCCGCGGGAACTCCGGGATAAAAAGTAGCCTATATGTTATTCTGGGTCTTCAGCTATCTACATACCAAATTTCATCGTAATCGGTTCAGTGGTTTTTGCGTGAAAGAGTAACAAACGTCCATACTGACATCCTGACATACTCACAAGCTTTCGCATTTATAATATTAGTAGGTTGTAATGGCTCCATTAAATATACATATGTTGATATTAACAGCTAGGTTAATATACATATAAAATATCGTGAATGGTAAAATTTGGCGGAGAAAGTACATATTATTGTTAGTAAGTGGAAAGTAGCATTATAGGGGCTTACATCTTATAATATAAAAAAGAATCGCAAAATGTCTTGGTAAGCGTATAACTCAACAACGCCTGGAACAATTTGACCAATTATTTTTTTAAATGTTCCTTGAAGATCGATGATGGTTTTTACGGCGAGAAAAATTCTAATAATTGTCGGAAAAAACTTAAAAAACAGTCCTTTTCTTTTTCCCATACAAACGTTTTCTAATTAAAAGTAGAGTCAATTTGAGCTTTATTGCTTTTGTATAAAGTCCACGCCCTGTCACAAGGGTTACGGTTCTGTTCAGCAGAATAAAAAGCGTCGATTATAAAATAGGTATACAAAAAAAAAATTGCTACATTACAATACAGCGCAATACAACAATTAATTAAAAGTTATTCCTAAAATGTAGCTATACAAATCTTTTTGACAGAACGAAGTCCGTCGAGTCCGCTAGTTACATATATATTTACGGGACAGACAGAGCCAACAATCTCGAAAAGACTAGAAGGCCAAGTTTAGCTGTATGGCTTAATGAAGGAATTGAGATTCAAATAGTGACGGGTTGCTAGCCTATCGCCTCAAAGAAGAATCCCAAGTTTAATAGCCTATCACTTAGTTGCCTTTTACGGCATCCGTAGGAAAGAGACGGAATGGTCATATTCTTTTTTCTATTGGTGCCGGGAACCACACGGCAATACAGAGATAGCTTTTCACGCGTTGTAAACGGCGTCGCGCGTTTCATGCTACGAAGAATCATGGTCAAACTCATATCTACATATAACCACGCCTCTCTCAAGGAGGGGTAGGCAGAGACTACATCTTTCCACTTGCCACGATCCTTGCATAATTCTATCGCATCATCTAAGTAAATTCATCATTCTCTTCATGCAATCTCTTCAATATTATTCAACCGGTATTACTTACGTGCTTTCCGAATCCGCTGTTACAACGATGAGTCATAATAAATGGTCATAAAATGGTCGTGTTATTGCAGCGTCGAAGTCCGGGTAAGAATTTCTTCATATTCAGTCGCTGGGTTAAACAGTTGTGAAATTTAAATGTGATTATCCGGATCTGTGATGTCATAAAAAAAATAATTATTGACTTATAGACTAAAGAATAGTACCGCCCCAGCTCTTTCCTATACATACATACATATAGTCACGTCTATATCCCTTGCGGGGTAGACAGGGCCAACAGTCCTGTAGAGACTGACAGGCCACGTTCAGCTGTTTGGCTTTATGATAGAATTGAAATTCAAATAGTGACAGGTTGCCAGCCCATCGCCTAAAATAAGAATCCCAAGTTTAAAAGCCTATCCCTAAGTCGCCTCTTACGACATCCACTGGAAATGAGATGGAGTGGTCCTATTCCTTTTTTATATTGGTGCCGGGAACCATAACGTCACTTTCATATGAATGTGGTATAAGGCGACTAAGGGTTAATTTTATACACTTGGGATTCTTCTTTTTTAGTGATGGGCTATCGACCTGTGAATATTCGAATCCCAATTCCATTATTAAGTCGTACAGGTGCACTTGGTCTGGTGCCGGGAACCACACGGCACAGCAAGATGATACTTGGAATCAGCAATTTGTTAACAGTGAAAGGAGTCGGGAAATACCCACCGGATATAACGCGCGAACGATTGAAGCGATTAGCGGGATTGGTGCGTGTCATAGGCGGTAGCGAGTCTTTTTATTATTGTTTTCACATACATACATATAACCACGTATTGACTTCTGTGGCGCAGCGGTAGTGCGCTTGCCTGTGTCACCGGAGGTCCCGGGTTTGAATCTCGGCCAGGGCATGATGAGAAACGAACTTTCTCTGACCGGCCTGGGTCTTGGATGTCTATCTAAATAAGTATTTATTATAAAACAAAGTATCGTTGTGTTAGTATCTCGTGACACAAGTCTCGAACTTACTTCGAGGCTAACACAATCAGTGTAATTTGTCCCGTATATATTTATTATTAAAAACAAAAAACAAAATTATTTATCCCTTACAGGGCCAACAGTCTCACAAAGACTGAAAGGCCACGTTCAGGTGTACGGCTTAAATGGAATTGAGATTCTAATAGTGATAGCTTGATAGCCCATGTCCTAAAATAAGAATCATTAATTTATTAGCCAACCCAAAGTCTTAAGAAATCTATGGGAATGAGATGGAGTAGACCTCTTCTAAAGCGCCGGGAACCACACGGCACGATACATTATTGTTTTTGCTTGCTGTCGTCGGTTTCTGGAAGTCTTTTGACCTGACCTTTCGCCAGGACGTTCCTGTTTCGATCGAGGAAAACGGCATGTTTAAGTGTATTGAGCTAATGACCACTATTTACTACATTACAGTTTTCCTAGAGTACCTACACTCATTTATTATAATAGATTAACATACATACATAAAATCACGTCTCTTTCCCGGAGGGGTTGGTAGAGAATAGATCTTTCCACTTGCCACGATCTCTGCATACTTCCTTCGCTTCATCCACATTCATAACTCTCTTCATGCAAGCTCGGCGGTTTCGGGTGCTCTTGACCTGACCCTTTACCAGGACGTCCTTAATTTGATCAAGATACGTTAGTCTAGGCCTTCCCACTCCGATCTTTTCCTCCACACTCCTTGTATATCTGTTTAGTGAACATGCTTTCATTCATCGTTATAGATTAACGTTTAATCAAATTACACACACATAGCCACTTCTATATCCCTTGCGAGTTGTCTACCTCAAGCCAACAGACTTGATAAGACTGATAGGCCACGTTCAGCTATTCGGCTTAATGATACAATTGAGATTTAAACAGTGACAGGTTTCTAGCCCATCGCCTAAAAAAGCATCTTAAGTTTATAAGCCTATCCCTTAGTCGCCTTTTACAACATCCATGGGAAAGAGACGGAGTGATCCTATTTCTTTTTTGTACTGTTGCCGGGAACCACACGGCATTTACATTTCAATAATCGCTACCGCTCATGAATCACGCCACTGAAGATGTATACGACCGCTCAAGCGTCCACTTCCGAAGGCTATCAAACGAACAAGTCTACCAACAGTACTGTTATACGCAGATTATCTAGGTATTGCACACTTCGTTCAATACATTTGCATTGACTAAGGGATAGGCTTATAAACTTGGGATTCTTCTTTTTTAGGCGATGGGCTAGCAACCTGTCACTATTTGAATCTCAATTCTATCATCAAGCCAAACAGCTGAACGAGGCCTTTCAGTCCTTTACAAGACTGTTGGCTCTGTCTACCTCGCAAGGATTTGAGGACGTGACCATATACATGTATGTATGTACTCAGACACCAACTATTGTGTTATACTTACAAGAATTCCTTGCCAAATACCGTAAGTGGTGTACTACTACCGTTGTATTTTTGGCGTAAATAAATAAATAAAAATGGTACTAACCCATTTCATTAGAAAGAATCTAAATGGCCACCCAGGAACATGAACTAACTGGCTATACGCGACTCGCATGTTAGGCGTAGGTACGTAAGGCTTGTTTCACAATGACGCCGGTAAGACGCGCTGTTAACTAGCGCCGGCCACACGGCTGAAATAGCGCTGTGAAGTTTATATATATATATATACTAAAGTTCGTTCGGTATATATATTCGTCTTCGTTTAGTATATATATATATAACGAAGTATAACGTAAGACCTAGACGAACGTATCTTGATCAAATTAAGGACGTCCTGGTAAAGGGTCAGGTCAAAAGTACCCGAAACCGCCGATTTATGAATTGTATGAAGAGAGTTATGAATGTGGATTAAGCGAAGGAAGTATGCAGAGATCGTGGCAAGTGGAAAGAGGTTGTCTCTCCGGGAAAGAGGCGTGATTTTATGTATGTATGTATAACGTTTCGTTGCAAAATACAGGCGCCTTCAAGTTTAGTTTATTTTTTTTTTAATTAGAAAGACGACTAGGGATGCAAAAAAAAACGGCTAATTTTTGCGTTTCGTTACAAAATAAAGGCACTTTGGCAGCGTACACCCGCGCGGGTCACGACTAGAGGTGGAAAGAACGGCAATTTTTTTTTACATTTGGATGGAACAACTTTTATTAAGACATCATATCCATAAACGCAATAATTAAGGTAGATGCCAAACAAATAAGGCGTTTATGAAGCGAACAAAAACACAGGTGTGACGTCACACTTATATAAGTAGGTACCATTTGTAAGAGGCGTTTTGGACTCACCCAAATTAATGTGTCACTTCGTTATATCTCAGGCAGTTTTTTTGTTTATACATACCTACATACATATAATCACGTCTTAATCCCTTGCGGGGTAAACAGAGCCAACAGTCGTGAAAATACTGACAGGCCACGTTCAGCTGCTTGGCTTACTGACAGAATTGAGATTCCTATAAAGTGACAGGTTGCTAGCCCGTCGCCTAAAAGCAGAATCCCAAGTTTATAAGCCTATCCCTTAGTCGCCTTTTACGGCATCCATGGGAAAGAGATGGAGTGGTCCTTTTCCTTTTTGTACTGGTGCCGGGAACCACACGGTACAGTTGTTTTAAAAACTGAATAAATAATCAATTAAGCGAAAATTTGTTATCATACACTTATTAAAAGCGCGTGCGGCCGGCGCTGATTAAACGCGTTAGTTTAAACCAGCCTTAAAAGCATTATATCAGAGAGAAAGCGGCACGCTCTGCGTAATAGGTTAGGTTTACTTTTCCTTGTATCAGTTTCATTGAAATAAGGGCCAAGGTTTTGTTATCTAATATTGATTACTAGCTGTGCCCGCGACTTCGTCCGCGTGGAACAGTTATTTTGGGCTTCATTGAAGCCCTCAAGATGAATAAACCGATCATTTTGACAATTATTAAGAGATATGAAGTATCCTATAATAATGAATAAACATTTTTAAATTTGTATTTGAATTTGAATAATTTTCCCCGATTTTTTTCATATACTCCATTATTTCTTCGCTACTAATAGTTGCAGCGTAAATCTTCCTCGATAAATGGTCTATTCAACACAAAAAAAAAATTCAATTCAAACCCGCAGTTCCTGAGATTAGCACGTTCAAACAAACAAACTCTTCAGCTATATAATATTAGTTTAGATGACCGCGTGCTTTTTGACAGGAAATACATACATATATCACCGTCTTGATCCTTTACGGGGTAGACAGAGCATACGCTAGACTAGACTAACAACTAGTGTTACCATATATTGATGCCGAAATTCTATCTTAACATCCTTTAGCCTTATAAGAACAATGATAACTTTCATTTTTTACTACCAACGCGTTATATTATAAGTCATAACTATAAGCCATAAATACCTATAAATATAAAAAAGAATAGGATCACTCCATCTCTTCCTATGGATGTCGTAAAAGGCGACTAAGAGATGGGCTTATAAACTTGCGATTCTTCGGTCGAACCCGAATCATCGCTCCCGCTACAAAAACTTTAAGCCTTTTCACGCATTTTGGTAATCGCTGCACCTATTTATTTGCCGTGTGGCTCCCAGCACCAATATAAAAAAGAATAGGACCACTCCATCTCTTTCCCATGGATGTCGTAAAAGGCGACTAAGGGATAGGCTTACATTCTTGGGATTCTTTTTTAAGAGATGGGCTAGCAACATGTCACTAGTTGAATCTCAATTCTATCGTTAAGCCAAATAGCTGAACGTGGTCATTCAGTCTTTTCAAGACTGTTGGCTCTGTCTACCCCGCAAGGGATATAGACTTGACCATATGTATGTATGTATGTATTTATTTATGCATATTGTTTATTAGAGCCCGTTCGCGACTTCGTCCGCATGGAAACCCTATCAATCCCGCGGGAACTCTGGGATAAAAAGTGTGTTATTCTGGGTCTTCAGCTCAAACTCAAACTCAAACTCAAAATATTTATTGCATAACTGTGTAGACATATTAGATGGCATTACATTAACAGTATCAACAGTTTGCCCCTTCGGGAACTCTGGGATAAAAAGTGTGTTATTCTGGGTCTTCAGCTCAAACTCAAACTCAAACTCAAAATATTTATTGCATAACTGTGTAGACATATTAGATGGCATTACATTAACAGTATCAACAGTTTGCCCCTTCAGGCAGCTACCCACATATCAAATTTCATCGTAATCGGTTCAGTAGTTTTTTCGTGAAAGAGTACCAAACGTCCATAATGACATCCTGACATACTCACAAACTTTCTCATTTGTAATATTAGTAGGATTTATTGTATTTTTTGTGTAGGTATATATATTATAATTATTTAATTTTTTATTTTTTGTAAGTGTAAATATATTTATTTAGTTTGACCCCACATAAAGTTCTCTGTCAGACCCAATGGTTGACTGGTAGATAATGCTTCTAGCATTAAGTCCGCCAATTGTACTATACATTTGTATTTTGTGCAATGAAGTTTAAATAAATAAATAAATAATAAAAGAATGTTGTTAAATGTTGTAGCGAAAACGGAATTTGGCCAATTACAACTATACTTGTATGTAACAGCTATTTCCAATTTTCTACGCATGCGTATTAACTATTCGGAAGTGTATACCGGATTACGCTTATTATTGTTATTTGTTGTAATCTAAGTTACATAACAATCTTTATGTACCTATATCTTCGATCAACTATAAACAACTAAATAAATTGTTTATAGTACGTCAATGACCTATATAAAGAAAATGTTAAGTGCCGTGTGGTTCCCGGCACCAATAAAAAAAAGAATAGGAATACTCCATCTCGTTCCCATGGATTTCGTAAAAGGCGACTAAGGGATAGGCTTATAAACTTGGGGTTCTTCTTTTAGGCGATGGGGTAGCAACCCATCACTAGTCACTATTTGAATCTCAATTCTATCATTAAGCCCAACAGCTGAACGTGGTCTAGCAGTCTTCTCAAGACTTGTTGGCTCTGTCTACCCCGTAAGGGATAAAGACATGATCGTTTAATAATTGGCTGACATATTTACACAGTTCGAACAGCTGGGTCTAGAGATGTGAATAAATGTAACAAAAATAAATAAATATATATACGGGACAAATAACACAGATTGAGTTAGCCTCGAAGTAAGTTCGAGACTTGTGTTACGAGATACTAACCCAACGATACTATATTTTATAATAAATACTTATATAGATAAACATCAAAGACCAAGGCCAATCAGAGACAGTTGGTTTCTCATCATGCCCTGGCCGGGATTCGTATCCGGGACATCCGGTGTCACAGACAAGCGCACTACCGCTGCGCCACAGAGGAGAGAGAGGAGCAATTTGCTTGCTACAATATAATTGCTAAATCTTAAAATCGATGATACAATCTTCTTCATCCTGGCTTTACTCCTATTTACATCTTCACCACTCTGGAGAGGAGCCCGGGGTACCATGAATCATGGATAAAGTGAGTCAGGTTTTTACACGAAGCGACTCCCATCTGACCTCCGCAACCTTTGCAGGTGAACCTAACCCGTATTGGATCGATCATGGTTACACATACAGTTGCCTGATAGTGCAGGTTTCCTCAGGATGTTTTCCCTCACAGTGAGAGCATCGGTTAGTATTCAGACTAATGTATGTAATTTTGACAATAGTCATTGGTACATGGCCGAGGTGAGATTCGAACCTGTCCCTTTTTTGCGCCACAGGCATTTCAACCTTACCGATTTGACCACCGACGGTCTTTGATCTGGGTTTATTTATCAGTTTGCTATTTTCTTAAAGTAGACTGGTAGAGAATGTTATTAGCATTAAGTCCACCTATTTTACATTTGAGGGTCAATTACCAGAGAATTTTATTTATTAAATATTTATGTACATCAAGCAAAATAAGAATAAAACTTAAAATAAAGAGAAATTCAGTACAAGGGCACTACTATCTAGAGAAATTTCTTCCAGCAGGTGTTTGTTTGAACGCGCTTATCTCAGGAAGTACTGATTCGAATTAAAAAATTATTTTGCGTTGAACAGACTATTTATCGAGGAAGGCTTTAGGCTATATAACATCACGCTGCAACTATAAGGAGCAAAGTAATAATGGAATATATGAAAAAAAAACCGGGAAAAATTATTCATCCTCGAGAGCTTAAATGATGCCCTAAATAACTATTCCACGCGGGCGAAGTCGCGGGCACAGCCAGTTAATGATATAAACTTACTGATCGCGATCTGAATCTCCGGTCTTAATCAGTCAGTCAGTCATCAACGGAAGAGATGTCTCACAACTGACCTATTCTTAATTACATAATGCGTAATCTAAGTAACATGACCCACTAACTGTATTATGTCTGTTTGTCACGTAGCCATTACGTCAAAACTAACAATATCTTGAATACCAATCGAGGAAAGTGGGCGAGTGGTATTTATTATGTATGTATGTATGTATGTACACTGTGTTTGTATTTATGACCTTGGATATTGTGACCTTGATATGTACACATGACATTTGACCTGTGGTTGCCGGCAGTATAAAAAAGAACAATTATATCAATTGTCGATGTCGTAAAAGGCGATTACAGAGTAAGTACATTCATCAAGTGCAATTTTTACCACAGTCTGTTACTCTGAAGCGACTCCCATCTGACCTCAGCCTTCTTTTTAGATCATCCAGTTACCTGAATGTGAAGGTTTTTCTTACTATTAATCACGTCAATATCCCTTCCGGGGTAGACTGAGCCAACGGTCTTCAAAAGACTGATAGGCCACGTTCAGCTGTTTGGCTTAATGAAAGAATTGAGATTCAAATAGTGACAGATTGCTAGCCCATCGCCTAAAAGAAGAATCTCAAATTTATAAGCCTATCCCTTAGTCACTTTTTACGAAATCCATGGGAATGAGATTGAGTGGTCCTATTTTTTTGTTATTGGTGCCGGGAACCATACGGCACCAAATATATATTATACTAGAGGCCGCCCGCGACTTTGTCCGCATGGAAACCCTATCAATCCCGCGGGAATTCTGGGATAAAAAGTAGCCTATGTGTTATTCTGGGTCTTCAGCTACCTACATACCAAATTTCATGGTAATCGGTTCAGTAGTTTTTGCGTGAAAGGGTAACAAACATCCATACTGACATACTCACAAACTTTCGCATTTATAATTTTTGTAGGATAGTAGGATACTAGAGGCCGCCCGCGACTTCGTCCGCATGGAAACCCTATCAATCCCGCGGGAACTCTGGGATAAAAAGTAGCCTATGTGTTATTCTGGGTCTTCAGCTACCTACATACCAAATTTCATGGTAATCGGTTCAGTAGTTTTTGCGTGAAAGAGTAACAAACATCCATACATCCATACAAACTTTCGCCTTTATAATAGTAGTAGGATATATATGTCTTATACTTACATATAAACACGTAATTATCTTTTGCGGTGTAGACAAAGTCTTGAAAAAAATTAAGGGTCACGTTCAGCTGTATGAAATTCAAATAGTTATCACCTATGTTATATGTACTACATATTTCAGGAGTCATTTTGCAAAACAGTCACTAATCGAAAGCCGAACATTACAAAATAGTTGGTTAACAGCCAGGATGATTATGTAACGCGAATGACTTTCTCTTGCTAAGCAAGGATTTGCGTCTCGCTCACGCATGTGTTGTGTCGTATAGTGCTTACTCTTTCATTGGCTAAGGATGTATGTATGGCTCCATATTTAAGTTATCGAGTTATTTTCAAAAGTTCATACGAATTCTTTCTTGTACTGGTGCCGGGAACCACACGGCACACACTAAAATATATAAAAAAAGAAGAGGACCACTCCATCTCTTTCCCATGGATGTCGTGAAGGGCGAGTAAGGGATAGGCTTAGAGATATATTATAAAAACTAAAAGGATGTGATATCCGACATTAGAATAGGACCACTCCATAATCTTTTTTAAGGATGTCGTAAAAGGCGACAAAGAGGAAGGCTAATAAACTTGGGATTCTTCTTGTAAACGATGGACTAGCAACCTGTCACTATTTGAATTTCAATTCCAGCATGACGCCATTCAGTTTTTTCACTACTGTTATCTGTCTACCCCGTAAGGGATGTGGACATGATTATATGTATGTATGTTTGTTGCATGTATAATAACACTGAATAAAGAACCCCTCTTTTCCAACCGTCAAATAACCGGTTCAAACTAGTAATTTAAATGAGGATGTTGCTTAACAGTACCATCCAATATTTTCACGGTGATTTATCGCTAATATATTATTGATTGCTATAATTTTATATAAAACCTTCAGCAAGAGGATATACAAACCTTCAATATACCTTCATATATCCTACTACTATTATAAAGGCGAAAGTTTGTATGGATGTATGGATGTTTGTTACTCTTTCACGCAAAAACTACTGAACCGATTACCATGAAATTTGGTATGTAGGTAGCTGAAGACCCAGAATAACACATAGGCTACTTTTTATCCCAGAGTTCCCGCGGGATTGATAGGGTTTCCATGCGGACGAAGTCGCGGGCGGCCTCTAGTAAACATATAATTTTATACGTACTTGTCTGAAGCTCATTTTTGTGTCAGATAAGAATAGAATAGATTTATTTTCAAAATGGATACAATGTATCACTTATGTGTGTGTTTGTGCTGGGTGGTTCCCGGCACCAATATAAAAAAAGAATAGGACCACTCCATGTCGTTCCCATGGATGTCGCAAAAGGCGACTATGGGATTGGCTTATAAACTTGGGATTCTTCTTTTGGGCGACGGGCTTGCAACCTGTCACTTTACATGAATCTCAATTCTATCAGTAAGCCAAACAGCTGATCGTGGCCTATCAGTATTATCAAGATTGTTGGCTCTGTCTACCCCGCAAGGGATATAGACGTGATTATATGTATGTTTGTATAAAAAAATCTCCTCCCACCCCTTTAACGCAAAAGAGGGGTTCAGCTTTCTTGTATTAAGATTCTCAGAGAACTTTTACGGCGAACAACGTTTCGGGCAACAGTTAGTAATTTAAATATTGATTCCAGAAAAAAAATTTAGATTGTTTTTGGACTTTCGCGTAAGATATCGTAATAAAATATTCAAAATCTCTCTTTCACGTTGAAAGCCATGATATCATTGTATTACAAACTTGAACTTTCACCCAGTGGTTTTGTGGTAAGGAAGTCTTTGTGGGTCTGCGATTCGATTTCCTATAAACGACAGTTGTTCGTCTATACCTACATATATTTATATAGGTACAAGGTGTTAATTTTTTTATTATTTCTTCATTTTTATAACATTTTCTTAGTCCTGGTAATTATGTGAATTTTGTAAATTAATTAAAGATTTGGCCTTTGCCTACCCCTCCGGGAAAGAGGCGTGATTTATGTATGCATATATATATTTATATATGTTATAAGATTTGACATTATGACCCGGCCGGACCGGGTGTCGAACCCGGGTCCTGTGGAAAGGACATAAGGTCAATTTTAAATGGAACTAATGATGTTAATACATACATACATATATATATGTAGCAAAGTCTTGAAAAGATTTATAGGTCACGTTCAGTTATTTAGCTTAGCGTTGAAAATTCCGAAAGAAACAAATTGTTTTTTTAGGTGAAAGAAACGTTTTTTCGTTTTTTACCGTTTTATTGGTTTGTTACATTGAAATATATCATAATAAAACCTTAGGGAAAAAACGGTTTTATTGAGATTTTCGTCGTTTGTTTCGAAAAATATAAAAAAAACGATTGGAAAACTATATATATGTATATTCTATGTATAATTACCAATTTTAAAAAAAATTATGCATATTGTAAGGTAATCAATACTTTTCCTATCGAATTTTTCCGTTTCTTTCATATTTTTCCGTTTTATTAATAAAAAACATGAAATATTTCATTCTTATCTTTCTTGAAACTTTCGTAAAAAACTTGTATAAATACGAGGGAATTTGAAAAAAACCGGAAAATTTCCCGCTTTTTTTCAACCCTTAATGATAGAATTGAGATTCAAATAGTGACAGGTTGCTAGTCCATCGCCTAAAAAGAGAATCCCAAGTTTATAAGCGTATCCCTTAGTCGTCTTTTACGACCTCCATGGAAAAGAGATGGAGTGGTCCTATTCTTTTTTGTATTGGTGGCGGGAATAATGATGTTAATTATTATCTGTACTTCCAAATTGGAACTAGTGTCAATGAAGTGGCAAAATCATGGGTAATTTATCCTACTAATATTATAAATGCGAAAGTTTGTCAGTAAGTCAGGATGTCAGTATGGATGTTTGTTACTCTTACACGCAAAAACTACTGAACCGATTAAGATGAAACTTGGTATGTAGGTAGCTGAACACCCAGAATAACATATAAGCCACTATTTATCCCGGAGTTCCCGCGGGATTGATTCCACGCGGACGAAGTCGCGTTAGACCCCTAATCTATACTAATATTATAAAGCTGAAGAGTTTGTTTGTTTGAACGCGCTAATCTAAGGAACTACTGGTTCGAATTGAAAAATTCTTTTTGCGTTGAATAGACCATTTATGGAGGAAGGCTTTAGGCTATATAACATCACGCTGCAACTATAAGAAGCGAAGAAATAATGGAAAATGTGAAAATACAGGGAAAACTATTCACCCTTGAGACCTTCAATGATACTCAAAATAACTATTCCACGCGGACGAAGTCGCGGGCGGCCTCTAATTTAATCATAAAGTTCAGATTTCCTCACGATGCCTACCTTCACCGATACCGTTCGTTAACTGCTATTCATACATCAGTTAACATAAAAAAAAAACACAATGTAATGTAACATACCAATAAGAAACAAGTGAAGATGTAACAAGTAACTTTTTTTAAACTTCCGTAAATAATCAAATATGCAATGCACTAGCATAACCAGAATTTCCTCTTTTATAACCCATAATTAAACTCCAGTTAGCTCCGAATTATCGAGTTAAATGCACGCGTTAAATGTTAAAAAAATATTACCTTAAATTAAATTGTTAAAAAAAAAACTAAGTGCAATTTTATTTACACTTTCTAAATTTAAGTGGGCTTCTTATTTCAAAATATGAAAATATAACTAGACTTTTAATTTTAAATGGACTTCTAATTTTAAATTCAAACATAAGTGAACTTTTAAATTTAAGTTTTTTTTCATAATTCTCTTCTAAATTAAAATCTTAATGTGTTATTGTGACTGTGTTTAAATAAAGAAAATCTTTAAATTTGTAATGATTTTAAAAATCTAGAATGAGATGGGTTTTATTGTGCTTCATTCTGTCATTATTATTATTGGAAGTTCTTAATAAGAAACAGAGTAAAATAAAAAGCAAAATGAGCAAAATTAAAGTGAAGTTTCAAAGTTTGAATAAAAGTTATGCTTATGGTGGTAAGATATTTAGTTGTAGATTCTCAGCATTCGTATCACATTCTTCTCGTATATCACGACTTTATCCCAGATGGTGAAGATAACAGTTTCGATAACAGGCTCATAGGTAGTCTATGTTCAGTTGGATGGGGTAATGATGGAATTTAGCTTGATATTGTGACAGGTTGCTGGCTCATCAAAGAACCAAATACACACATTGTTTGTAGATTGATTTACGAATATTAATTTTTGAAACAAGGAGTGGTTCGACGGGATTCCTTGTCTCTTTCAAGTAACTCTATTTTTTTTTAAATTTTCAATATTTTTATTTACACACAGTGCAGGCAAACATAAATTACCCTTAAGCGAAAACTATTTAATTGTGTTTCAAGATTACATAAGTTGAATTTGGGATTCCTTTTGTAGGCGATGAGCTAGCAACCCGTCACTATTTGAATCTCAATTCAGTCATGAAACCATACAGCTGAAAGTGGCCTTTCAGTCTTTTCAAGACTGTTGGCTCCCTACCCCGCAAGGGATGAAGACATGGGGGAGAGGTCTATAAGGAAGTTGTCTGAATGTGCAGGTTTCCTCACGGTGTTTTCCCTCACCGTAAGAGCATCAGTTAGTTTTCAAACTAATGTACATAATTTCGAAAATAGTCATTAGTACACGGCCGAGGTGGGATTTGAACCTGTGCCTTTCTGCTCATCTCGAATTTCAACCCAACTTACTGATTTGACCAGCGACGCTCTCGAATGTTCGTATGATGTGAAGTATCAGACATACATACATACATATAGTCACGTCCACATCCCCTACGGGGTAGACAGAGCCAATAGTCCCGAAAAGACTGAATGGCCACATTCAGCTGCTCGGCTTAATGATGGAATTGATATCCAAATAACGACAGGTTGCTAGCCCATCGCCTAAAAAACGAATCACAAGTATGTAAGCCTATCCCTTAGTCGCCTTTTACGACATCCATGGGAAAGAAATGAAGTGGTCCCATTCTATTCCGCATTGGTACCACACGGCACCAATGCGGTGATCACATTCTGTTCAATCACCATGTGAAGTGTAATATTTCTGTATCTTTGTTCCAGGTTGTGGTATCGCCGTGGGGAAGCAGACAGCTCAAAGGAGGATCGTGGGTGGGGACGACGCTGGCTTCGGCACCTTCCCATGGCAGGCCTACATACGGATTGGCTCCTCAAGGTTACAGATTTTGCATGCATGAAGTCTTGTTAACTAACATATCGAGGTTTAAAGTGCATATTGTTTGTGTAACAATTTTAATTAAATTAGATTAAATTTAATTTTACAATAAATTTAAATTTACAAGTTTTTAATAGACAGAAAGATTAAGAAGTTAGTTTAATGTCTTTGAGACTACCTTAATGAGTAGATTTTGAATTATTTTTTTAATTAAAAGAATTTTCAATTCTTGTCACCTACCCATTTATTGTACATATAAATTAAGCGTTTAAAATGTAAATGACAATTCAAACGCTTATTCTTTGTATAATATTCCCCATTCATACACTTTGTAAATTAGTTCACTATTGTTCGCTAAAATATTTTTTTAAATTTTTTTTCGATTATTAATAAATTTTACTTAATCTTATTAGGATTAGTTTATATATTTAAGATTTTTTAACAAATTATAATCAATTAATTTATTTTGGAATATAAGCAAAAGTATATTCATTTTATAATCTTATTAGCATAGTAGGTAATTGAGAACACTCTTAACTGAAAAAATTGAGAAAGACAATATTTTTTAACAGAAAATGAAAAATCTTTTCTTTTTGTAAATATTGAGATGTAATTTTTTGTTTAATTGTTTGTTTTATCTGTTTTGTTATGCAATTTGATACTTTATCAGTAACTTTTTTCTATGACAGATATTTTTTAATCAAACACTTTTTACTTATTTTTTGTTTTTTTTTTTTTGTAAAAATTTTATTGCACAGATATTTACACATTACATTACATACATTTTTAGTGTGTTAATATATCATGTTCATTTTTTAATATGGTGATATTTTCAATAATATTTTCGTTTTGATAAGTTATGAAAATTATATTTTATTAATTGCAAAGATTTAATAAAAAAACTTTTTTCAAGAATTTGTAAAAAATATTCTGTGAATGTTACCATATTTTGTGTGTACTAATAAATACTAATATATCAATTAATAAATTAATTTTGCAGATGCAACATGCTTATGTCCATTTTCGAGCTTATCGGGTGGAAGCAGTGTTGGATAGAGAGGTAAATGTGCGAGAAAGAGACCGCATGAGTTCTGTAGTTACAGTCTTCAAATAGGTTTCTTGGTATAGTGTAACTCGTAGAAGTATTAGTATTCTTCTAATATTTTCAGTAGTTTAGTTTGGAAAAAAAATACTCATAACATTATTTATAAATTATGAAAATACAAAATAAAAAATTGACATAAATATTTCATCTTTTTTAAATAAACAAACACTAATTCCGTGAAATGAAAATTAACTAGGATAAGAATTTGGGTCAAACGTAATTTTTGTTTTTTTACATTTCAGATATTTTACCTTCTTTATTTAAATTAATATGGCTTAAAAAATTCATTCTTCATTAAAAAACTCTTTTATCTTCATGTAAATTTTGTAAATAATAAATGTGTAGGTGTGAATAGATATATATTTTTTTTAGTATTTCTTGTTTATTAGAAATCTGTCACAAACTTTTTCGCACATTCCTCGTTTCATATTTTACATTTATTAACATAATTTGTAAATATGCATATGTAAATATTGCATGTATTTTTAGAACTAACTTATACTTAACTATTCCGCTTTTTTTTTCTTCTCATATTTAAAAAAATTTGCTTTGTAATTTGTTTGTGTGCCGTGTGGTTCCCGGCACCATTACAAAAAAGAATAGGACCACTCCATCTCTTTCCCACGGATGTCGTAAAAAGCGACTAAGGGATAGGCTTATAAACTTGGGATTCCTCTTTTAGGCGATGGGCTAGCAACCTGTCACTATTTGAATCTCAATTCTATCACTAAGCCAAACAGCTGAGCGTGACCTATCAGTCTTTTCAAGACTGGTGGCTCTGTCTACCCCGCTAGGGATATAGACGTGATCATATGTTTGTATGTATGTAATTTGTAACTCTCTCTCATCTCTCTTCCCGGTTGCACCCACCACAGAAGTCCTTCGGGACCCGGGGTCCGCCTTCCGACTTTTCTCTCTACACTTAGTCCGACTTTCGGCGTCCTCCGATTTCAGTCCATTGGCTCGCATATCATCTTTTGGGACGTCCAGCCATGATCTTTCTACACCACGTCAATATCCCCTGCGGGGTAGACAGAGATAACAATTTAGAAAAGACAAAAGGCCACATTCAGCTATATGGCTTTATAATAGGATTGAGATTGAATTATGTGTCAGGGTTGCTAACCTATCTAATGCTAAGTTTATAAGCCTATTCCTTAGTCGCCCATTACTACATCCACGGGAATTATATTAAGTGGTTATATTCTAACATGCTGAAAACCACACGCTATGTTTGTAACTAAGAAAATAACTATTGGTTCGCGTACACGGCTGTATTGAAACGCAATTCTTAATTCGGACCTTTACTACTAAATAATACATACATAAAATCACGCCTCTTTCCCGGAGGGGTAGGCAGAGACTACCTCTTTCCACTTGCCACATCCACATTCATAACTCTCTTCATGCAAGCTCGGCGGTTTCGGGTACTTTTGACCTGACCCTTTACCAGGACGTCCTTAACTTGATTAAGATACTAAATAATAGATGCCTTAAAAATTGATTTTCAATGACCTTAAAAATGGTACTAGAGCGGTAAGTAGTGCAACAAGTATTGCACTGATAAATATGGTACTGTTACGAAAATACGCGTCCGTTATCTTGATGCAATAGTGATGGGAAAATAAGTTACGAAAGTGCGTAAAACATACATACATACATAAAATCACGCCTCTTAAAAATTACTGTAAAATTCACTAAGAACATACAATGAAATCAGCATTAACAAGACATACATACTTAAAATCACGCCTCTTTCCCGGAGGGGTAGGCAGAGACTACCTACCTCTTTCCACTTGCCACGATCTCTGCATACTTCCCTCGCTTCATCCACATTCATAACTCTCTTCATGCAAGTCATTTCGTATGATAACCTGATATATCGACATTAGTATCGTGGTCATACCATAGGCTTCCATCATGAGTATACAACCGGGACTAACGCTAGTAAGATACACATACATATAGTCACGCCTATATCCCTTGCGGGGTAGACAGAGCCAAGTTTAAAAGATTGAAAGCGGTTACCATCACTATTACAAGAATTACGACAGTGCTCGCTACGCTTGGCACATGTTGCATTGTGTCGTCTTTTAGACATAATTATGATAGACACATATTACATGATGCCTTTTGCAAGATGTCATAATAATATGGTGAAAACGTGAATGCGATGTTTCTTTTCTTTATTTTTTTCTTTATTTATGTACAAAATCAATATTAATATTATAAAGCTGAAGAGTTTGTTCTTTGTTTGAATGCGCTAATCTCAGGAAGTACTGGTTCGAATTGAATTATTATTTTTGCGTTGAATAGACCATTTATCGAGGAAGGCTTTAGGCTATATAACGTCACGCTGCAATTATTAGAAGCGCATAAATAATGGAGAATGTGAAAAACATCGGGGAAAATTATTCATCCTTGAGGGCTTCAATGATGCCCAAAATAACTATTCCACGCGGATGAAGTCGCTGGTACAGCTAGTAAATGAATATAAGGGAGTATAAATACAACAACTGTAGCACAAAGGTGCTGGTTTTTTGTTTAAACGACATACACACATGCTTACAAAAATCGATATAAGTTCATCTAAAAATAGCTCGTATTAAAAAAAAATGCCGTGTGGTTCCCGGCACCAATAGAAAAAAAACGAATAGGACCACTCCATTCCTCATTCACTCCTCTCCATGGCTTGTAAACTTGGGATTCTTCTTTTAGGCGATGCGCTAGCGTCACTTCTTATTTCAATCTCAATTCTATCATTAAGGCAAACAGCTGAACGTGGCCATCAGTGTCAGTGTTTTCAAGACTGTTGGCTTTGTCTTCCCCGCAAAGGGATAAAGAAGTGATTATATGCGTATATTAAAAAAAGTAAATTAACTTTGAAATAAATAAATAATCTCCAACGTGATCATCTCTATGATCACGTTCTTATTTCCGTTTCCGCTTTTTCTCTCTAAAGTATCCCATTTATTTACATTTTCTATTTCTAAAGGTTTACTGGTAAAAAAGAAAAGATAAAGATATAAATAATATATATGTACTACATAAAGATTTTTCCATAATTTTAATTACTTTAAAACCTTTTGCATTCCAGATGCGGCGGCTCGCTAATATCGCGGCGCCATGTTGTAACAGCCGGGCACTGCGTTGCGCGCGCGCAGCCACGCCACGTGCGAGTCACTCTTGGGGACTACGTCATCAATTCAGCGGCTGAACCCCTGCCGGCTTACACGTTCGGCGTACGAACTATAAAAGTCCACCCCCTCTTTAAGTTCACCCCCCAAGCAGATCGGTTTGATGTGGCCGTGCTTACTTTGGATAGAAATGTGCATTACATGCCTCATATAGGTTAGTATTCTTGGTCGTATGTAGTTTTAGAACTAAGATTGTTCTCGTCTGGAATAAAATGCCTCTTCATATAAAAAGCCCCTTCTTCTTATTCCTTTAAAAATAATCACTCCGAGTAAAGAGGAGGAGTAAAGAGACTTCCATATACTTGTATCTCAAAGTTCTATTACTTCTATTCTAAGTATTCTAAGTATAATTTAATATTGTGAAGTTGACGTTGTTGAAGAAAATGCTGCAGTGCAGTTTGTTACCGTTTCTTCTGCACTGACGCCTTGGAAGCGGCAGTAAACTTAGTTTTTAAGTAATTTATTTGACGTCAACCAATGTTGTTAAACCATACGACAATTATTAAGCGATATAATAGTATCCTATAATAATGAATAAAAATTTTGAATTTGAATTTGAATTTGAAAGAGTTAGTCCCGTGCCGTCATACTTAGTGCCGTGTGGTTCCCGGCACCAGTACAAAAAAGAATGGGACCACTCCATCTCTTTCCTATGGATGTCGTAAAAGGCGACTAAGAGATAGGCTTACAAACTTGGGATTCTTTTTTTAATCAATGGGCTAGCAACCTGTCACTATTTGAATCTCAATTCTATCATTAAGCCAAATAGTTGAGCGTGGCCTATCAGTCTTTTCAAGACTGTTGGCTCTGTCTACCCCACAAGGGATATAGACGTGACCATATGTATGTATGTATGTATCTCATAGAATACGCAATCAAATCTTCTCCAGGGATTATGCAAAAGAGGTTGATTGATCTTGTAATCCTGTTCTGTTCCAGCTCCGATATGTTTACCAGAACGAGGGTCAGACTTCCTCGGGCAGTACGGCTGGGCAGCCGGCTGGGGAGCTCTGAGCCCTGGGTCGAGACTCCGACCACGGACCCTCCAAGCTGTTGATGTACCTGTCCTGGATAACAGAGTCTGTGAGAGGTGGCACAGGGCTAATGGTCAGTTTCTGGATTTCAATGGCTATCGTCGTTCTTATCAAATACTAGCTGTGACTCCGTCCGCGTGGAATAGTTATTTTGGGCATTATTGAACCCCTTAAGGATGAATAATTTTTCCCCGTATTTTTCACATTTTACATTATTTCTTCGCTCCTAATAGTAGCAGCGTGATGTTATATAGCCTGAAGCCTTCCTCGATAAATGGTCTATTCAATACAAAAATAATGTTTCAATTCGAATCAGTACTTCCTGAGATTAGCACGTTCAAACAAACAGACTCTTCAGCTTTATATTTAAGGGATTAAGACGAGATTTTATCTATATTTGAGCCAACAGTCTTGATAATACTGATAGGCCGCGCTCAGCTGTATGGCTTAATGACAGAATTGGGATTCAAATAGTGACAGGCTGCTAGCCCATCGCCTAAAAGAAGAATCCCAAGTTCATAAGCCTATCCCTTAGTCGCCTTTTACGACATCCATGGGAAAGAGCTGGAGTGGTCTTATTCTTTTTTATATAGGTGCCAGGAACCACACGGCACATTATAAACTCAACCGTTCTATATTCTCGGAAGTTACACGTCTTGATCACTCTCTGATGTGTTCCAAACCAGACCGAACCGAATTTTACCAGACGATTATCTTCTTTAAGGTCGTGACAACATAAAATTACTACATACATACACACGTCACGTCTATATCCCTTGCGGGGTAGACAGAGTCAACAGTCTTGAAAAGACTGAATGGCCACGTTCAGCTATTTGGCTTAATGATAGAATTGAGATTCAAATAGTGACAGGTTGCTAACCCATCGCCTAAAAAGGAATCCCAAGTTTGTAAGCCTATCCCTTAGTCGCCTTTCACGACATCCATGGGAAAGAGATGGAGTGGTCCTGTTCTTTTTTTTTTGTATTGGTGCCGGCAACCAAACGCAAAATTACTCTGCAATCAAATTATAATACCATTCTAACTTTTACAGGTATAAACGTAGTCATATACCCTGAGATGCTCTGCGCGGGGTACCGAGGTGGTGGTAAGGACAGTTGCCAAGGCGACAGCGGGGGTCCCCTAATGTTAGAGCGAGCCGGCCGCTGGTACCTCATCGGCGTGGTCTCCGCCGGTTACTCCTGCGCAAGTCGGGGCCAACCGGGCATTTACCACAGAGTAGCGCACACTGTAGACTGGATCTCACACGCGACGACTCTTTCATAGTTGTTTAGTATCGGACACGTTTGATAATAAGTATCAGTCATATTTGCATTGAGTATCATTGATATTTTCGTGGAAAATTATATTTCTCTGCTAACCCGTTTGATTTTCCCCTGGAGTGTCAGTGATGTTCCTTGGAAGTGTCAGTGGTATTTTCTAGGCGTATCAAACGTGTTTGATGTTCACCTGAAGCAACACTTGTATATACCTGGAGTATCAATACTTTCCCCTGGAGTAACAAAGTAGTCCCCTGAAGTATCGTTGATATTTCCGTGGAGTATTTTTTTCCCCTGGGGTATTAATCTTGAAAGGTTGCACAAAAATTTTCAGCTCAAAATTAGTCCCATTTCGTAGTTTTTACAAGATTTTGATAAATCTTAGACGAACCAGTACTCATATGGTGATTAAGAGTTGTAGCCAAAATGGACGCTGATAAGGTTTTACTCAGATAATAGAATCATTATCATAAATTTTGAATTATCAATGAAATAAAATAATAACGTTGAATCAAAAGAACCCGTTATATTTGTAAGCGTTTTAATCGCCAAGAGACCGCAAAATGTATTTAGAACAAGAGTCTAATAGAAATGTCAAGAAACAACAAATCTGCTACGTTTGTTTAAAATTTACTGCTTTCAAGAGAAGGTATTTTTGTAACCGTTTCTACAAGATTTTTTTAATCTATAAGAAAGATTTCCCTAATCGGGAGAGAGAAAAAAACTGTTTATAATTTAAATGAAATACGTAAAAAATATTTATTTTTTCACACTTTTTTTTATTGTGAAACAATTTTTAGATGCTTAGTTAAAAATATGTGATATTGATTTCAAGAAATTACCATATGGAATCAAGGGAACAAAAAATATACTTTATTCATAGTGCCTATAGCATTTTGTACATAATTTGTTAAATAGTTGTACAGATAAAATATTTTTTTTTATTTCAATTTTCAAAATAATACGAATTAAAATTAAATGTAAATAAACGTAAATTAAGAATAATTAAGAATGCTTTAAATAAATTATTTCAGTCGCTTCTAATTTATTTTCTTATGGTTATTCTTGATTTTTTTCTTTACTATTATTATTAGGTATATGAACAAATTGTCGTGTATATTTTTATTTAATTTAAGTTAAATAAAGCGTATTTATTGTTATGTAAAAATGATTTTTATTATTTTTCCTTGGCCTCGCGACATTAAAAATTTGTTTCCGAGTTTTGATAACAACAGCTAGAATTGTTATCGACAATAAGTATTTAACACTCTTTCCTCACAATTTTTTAAAATCCTGGATTGGGTGAGGTTTTCACAAGAAGCGACTCCCATCTGACCTCGGCAACCTTTACTTTCTCTTTTCTTAAACGATCACTCTGTCACAATTCATTATACCTACATCTGTGGACTTAGTAATACCTTTTTTTAAATCATTATAATCGTGAATGCAATCGATATGTATATTATTAATGCTGCAGTGCAGTTTGTTCCGCCGCTTCCTCTACACATGCGCTTTGGAAGCGGCAGCAGTTATAATTAGATTTAAGTGATGTGACGTCAATAAGTGATACCTTGTATCCAATTTTGAAAATAAATCTATTCTATTTATTAAATAAAGCACAGAATTTTTCCTACAAATTACCAGCCAATAGGAACGTGATATTTTACGACGAATCTCTGCAAAATATCTTGTAGTCGCCGGTAGTATCGCAAAAGAGACTCCGATGATATTTCTTCAATTCCAAGCGTCGATGACAGTATTATCCTCCAGTGTTCGGAGTGGCCTTGGGACATGAGATCTCTGAAAATAATATATGTACATCACGTCTTAATCCCTTACGGGATAGATAGAGCCAATGTAGCTAGATGACTCGAAGTTTTTTTTCCAAAGATTTTTCTATAAAAAATTATTAGACGAATATAAGAAAAGAATATATAGACATGTGCCGTGTGGTTCCCGGCTCTTAAAATACGACCACTCTCTTTCCCATTCATGTCGTAAAAGGCTACGAAAAGATGTTCTTGGAACTTGGAACTTCTTCTTTTTGGCGTCGGGCTAGCAACCTTAACTATTTAAATCTCAATTCTATCATTAAGCCAAACAGCTGAACGTGGCCTTTTAGTTATTTCAAGACTGTCGGCTCTGTCTACCCCGCAAGGGATATAGTCGTGACTATATGTAAGTATGTATGGATCACTAATCACGCCTCTTTCCCGGAGTTTTAGTCAGAGACTGCATCTTTCCACTTCCTTTCCACTCTGCACTCTCTGTAATGACATGAAAAATGCCTGCGAAGGTCTACTTTCTAAATAAAATACTGATTTTGATACTTCATTCGCTTCATCCACATTCATAATTCTCTTCATGCCAGCTAGTCGATTAAGGCCTTTAGAGCATTCTTTACCTATACGATACTAAGAGTGCTGGGAAGATACTGAGGTGAGTTTTTAAAACGATTAGCAGAAGATCAGGTCTTTTGACCAAGCTGGTCAAAACCAGGGCGTCTCCTATTTCTTGTCGATACTCTCCTTGTATATTCGCTTGGTCAATTTACTCTCATTCATTCTGCCCACAAGACCAAAGAGAATGCTCTTGACCTGATCTTCCGCCAATACATACATACATACATACGGTCACGTCTATATCCCTTGCGGGGTAGACAGAGCCAACAGTCTTGAAAAGACTGAATGGCCACGTTCAGCTATTTGGCTTAATGATAGAATTGAGATTCAAATAGTGACAGGCTGCTAGCCCATCGCCTAAAGAAGAATCCCAAGTTTGTAAGCCTATCCCTTAGTCGCCTTTTACGACATCCAGAGATGGAGTGGTCCTACTCTCTTTTGTATTGGCGCCGGGAACCACACGGCAATCTTCCGCCAATTATTTTAAAAACTCACCTCAGTATCTTCCCAGCACTCTTAGAACCGTATATATCACAGCGGTTAGGAGTGATCGTGTCAGGCACGTCCTCTGTAACGTCACGTCTCCCGAACACCGCGGCTTTGCACAACCCCTCGAAGATCTGGTGCTGGAGGAAGCTGCTGAGGAAGTATCTGAAACAGGGTTTGATTTTGCTCTATACCTTACGACGAAGACAGGACCCATAATTCCGAAAACACAGGAAGCTTAATGATTGAAACTGAGATTAAGATAGTGACAGGTTGCTAGCCCATCGCTTTTTATGACGTCCATGAGATAGTGATGGGGTGGTAATACTGTAGTTTTTATGTATCTATATTATAATTATTTTATTTTATATTTTGTGTAGGTATAAATATATTTATTTAGTTTAACCCCACATAAAGTTCTCTGTCAGACCCAATGGTTGACTGGTAGATAATGCTTCCAGCATTAAGTCCGCCAATTGTGCTATACATTTGTATTTTGTGCAATGAAGTTTAAATAAATAAATAAAATAAATAATATTCTTTTTCTATTGGTGCCGGGAACCACACGGCAAAAAAAAAAGATAGAATCAAAAAGAATATAGCTGCAAAGATAGAATTGAGATTCCAATAGCATGCTAGCCCATCTTAGTAATCTTGTATAGCCTCACCTCTTTGGAGAGGATCCCAAGGTGCGCACTATGACTTCAATCCTGGATTGGGTGAGTCAGGTATGTAAAGCGAATCCCGTCTCTAACGGACTATTACAATAGTCAATGTTTTAATAATGGGCACAACATGAACCTCTTCGGTTCCTTAACCGTTTGATCACAGATTATTTATAATTAAGTTACTGTAAGGAGCACAGCTTGGATTACAGACATCAGTTGTAAATCATCTTTTCGTTTGTTATTTGTGCCCAGTCATATAGGCCAATTAAAAATAGACCATACCATCCTTAATGTCTATTAGCTAATAGAAATTAAGGATGGTATGGTCTATTTTTAATTAATTCTGGACAAAGACGGAGTCTTATATCTCTATTTGTTATGGTTCTGAAACCCTATTGTCTTCGCTTGACACACTAAAATTCAAGAAAATTGAGTTTTTTATGCCAATATTTTATTCAGATAAATTTATGTTACAAAAGTTTTAGATAGAGCGCGTAACGCCGGTGAAGCCGCCAAAAGTGAAATTATTTTTTTTTACAATGATAAAATGACAGTGACATTTTATTTTTTTATATTTTGGCGAAGGCATCATTCTTGTCTTTGGGCATCATTGGGCCTAAACACTTATAAATATTAAACTTACCTTATATAAGGCGTATTGTCAGGAACGTGGAATTTGGCTCCAACATCAAAATACTTCTCTCCCCTCTCAACGGGATAAGTAATTCCACTCAATTCTTGTACCATATTCCAAAACACACTGTTCTCGTTATCTTTATCTATATTTCCTTCGAAATATTGCCACCTGTACTCGTCTGTGATAAGCGAAAATGGTATTTGTGGTATTTTGTTTAAAGCTTGTTTTAGAACTATAAGATCATCAGTTGATTCAATATCTATAAAGACATTTTCATTTATTTCTGTTTCTTTATTGTCAAATGTTTCTTCAGTAGTTCTTTCAATATTATCATCTACTTCGTTGAAATTATAATTTTTTCTGTCTTTTCCATTATCATATAAAACAGAATCGTTTATTAAACCAAGTCTATGTAAATGTTGAGGCGTCATCACACCGTACATTATTGAGTCTCCAATGCTTTCATGCAAAGCCGTGTTGGCTTGCTAAAATTAAATAAATTGAAAGTGTTTTAGGTTTATTAGGTAATTTAATTAATTTTAACTTAAATATCACTAGATCAATTCTATCATTATAGCCATAGCCAAACAGACAACTGAACGTGGGCTATCATTCTTTTCAAGACTGTTGGGTTGGCTCTGTCTACCCCGCAAGGGATATAGACGTGATTATATGTATGTATGTATCACTTGATCGTAGGAACTGTATGTGTAATCATGATCGATCCAATACGGGTTAGGTTCCCCTGCAAAGGTTGCGGAGGTCAGACGGGAGTCGCTTCGTGTAAAATCTTGTTCAGGGTGGCATACTCCGGCTCCTCTACAGAGTGGTGAAAAAGCAACCGGGACTAAAGTCAGAAGGAAGTAGACCACTTCTTTATTTAATTTTTTAAATACATCACAATAGTAAAAAAAGAAGAACCATTTGAAAACCATAGATAAGACTATGAAATCTAAAGAATCTAAATCGCGCAAACAAAGATCACGGATTGGAGCATAAATACAACCTCCGACTCAACATCGTCTGTCGCGCGGTTCCCCAGGCGTCACACCAGCCTGGCGGAAGATCTTCCCTTTGGTGGCGGTCGAGCCGAATCATCGCTCCTGCTACAAAAATACTATAAAAGTAACTACAAAATCTCATACCCTAAATAGTCCAGGCTGGTCTTCATAAGCAATATAGTATTGTATATGACCCATTTCATGGTGAAGGACGTAGAAGTCTTGCATTGTTGTGCCCGCACAGTAGATCAGCCTGCAAACTCACGAGTGTCGATTAAGTGGCTATCACTACATAATAAAGATGTATAAATAAAAAGACCGCCTTATTTTTTCTGTCCGTTATAATAACAACTTTTATAACTTTTTGAATCGTTATATCTCAGAAACGGTGGCTCATAAGAAAAAAAGTATTGATACATTTTTTATAGATAATTTTATGATCTACAATTTTAGCCTGAGGTACTTTTACGATAAAACTTACCGTTCTGCTGAAAATTGCGAAAAACTCATTTATTGCCCTTTGACCTTGAATATTTTTTTTCCATACACGGGAATGATGTGGAACTTCTACACATTGTTTATAGTTAAATATGTTTTGAATTTCACTGAAATTCAGCTCGTTGGGACTTTATAGTAACTTCGAATGTCTACATTGACCGGATTATGTTAAAGTAAAATAAAAATCATACCTATAATCGCCATCTTTAAACATGTCCGCCGCAGCGCCATGACACCTCGCGACGCCATTTTCTTGCGTAAACACGGATTCGCGCCAAAAAGTCTCTGTCATGGCAGGCAGGCCAAGCGACTGGTAGAAATCTTCTGCACGTTTCACCTGTGTCAAAAAAGAATTATGGAATAATTATTGTATTTTTGTTTGTTTGTAAACTCTCTATTGCAATGAAATTATACAGTTCTTGGAATATTGTTATTATAACGACCTAAGATATGGGCACTCTTCATCACTCTCATGACACTCTTGCGATTCTTCTTTTAGGCGATGGGCTAGCAACCTGTTACTATTTGAATCTCAATTCTATCAATAAGCCAAACAGCTTAACGTGGTCTATCTCAGTCTTTTCAAGATCATCAGCTCTGACTACCCCGCAAGGGAAATAGACATGGCTATAGTAAATATGTGTATATATATGTACATATAAAAAAATATTTTATTTGTACCATATGAAATACGGTCCAGTTTTGTCGCTTCATACTATCGTCCAGGTCAATTGATTGTGGTGTCATTATGTCAATGATTGAATCCCAATTTTGCGACCATAAATCTCCTGAAACGTCATTAAAAAGTTATTCAAATTTGATATTAATTATTATGGGACATTTCAACATTACTTTATAATTGTCAAATCATTTGATTTTCACAACATTGGTTGACGTCAAATAAATTAAGTTGTAGCGGGAGCGATGATTCGGCTCGACCGCCACCAAAGGGAAGATCTTTCGCCAGGCTAGGTGTTATGCCTGGGGAACCGCGCGACAGACGATGTTGTGTCGGAGCCGCGGTTCCCCAGGGTGATAGGAGTCGCTTCGTGTAAAAACCTGACTCACCCAATCTAGGATCCACGGTCAAACGTATACCCCGGGCTCCTCTCCAGAGTGGTGAGGATTCAACCGGGACTAAATCCAGGTGTAAGAAAAATAAAAAAATAAAAACATACGTACAATCATATAAGTGCCGTGTGGTTCCCGGCACCAATACAAAAAAGAATAGGATCACTCCATCTCTTTCCCATGGATGTCGTAAAAGGCGACTAAGGGATAGGCTTACAAACTTGGGATTCTTTTTTAGGCGATGGGCCAGCGACCTGTCACTATTTGAATCTCAATTCTAGCATTAAGCCAAATAGCTGAACGTGGCCATTCAGTCTTTTCAAGACTGTTGGCTCTGTCTACCCCGCAAGGGATGTAGACGTGACCATATGTATGTATGTACAATCATATAATCACGTCCATATCCCTTGCGGGGTAGACAGAGCCAACAGTCTCGGAAAAAATGAACATACCAAATAAATGTGCAGGTATGTAGCCTCTCTCCGGCACAATGTTGCCGTAATGTATTCTTAGGAAGAACCTTGCAACACCATGAAGTAAAGTGTACAGAGGCTTTATGCTATTGTACAGTCGTCTACATAACGACCTCAGCTTTGGCACCTCGAGATCTTCACGCCAAGCTTCTCCTATGTCTGTGTACCCTGAAAAATGACATTACATTTTAGTATATTTTCAGCCTTTTTAGTAAAGAAGTAAGGTCTATAATAGGTAGGGAGACTACAGTCAGTCTTCATAAGAAGTAACCGAATTATCTATACTAATATTATAAAGCTGAAGAGTCTGTTTGTTTGTTTGAACGCGCTAATCTCAGGAACTACTGGTTCGAATTGAAAAGATTGCTTTTGTAAAATTTTTTTTTGCGTTTAATATCCAATCGAGGAAGGCTTTAGGCTATATAACATTACGCTGCAACTATAAGGAGCAAAGAAATAATGGAATATGTCAAAAAAAGGGTGAAAATTATTCATCCATGAGAGCTTCAATGATGCCCAAAATAACTATTCTACGCGGACGAAGTCGCGGGCACAGCTAGTAAATATATAAAAGCCTTCCTTATTAGGACATTTCCAAATATTTCCTATACGAGACCAACTTAAATTCTTACCATTACGTCGAGCAGCCATATTCTCAATCTTCACCAATTCTTCGTAGGGTTTCTTCAACTTTGAACCCATCTCCCTCCACGAAGCCCACAGCCATTTCAATACTTCTTCATTTCTTGACATAGCCATCATGTTTCCTACTTCACTCTCGCCAACCAAACATACGATTTTATTTGAATCATTTGGTAAGTCTAGAGGATTTTCTTTGTTCAAATATTTGGTTATTTCACGTTCGAGTTCGGATAAATATGATTTTGATATAATATTCTCTGATTGTATACAAATTTTATTATTTGCGTATATAGACTGTAGTTCATTGTATATGGTTCTTAAATTGCTAAAATGATAAACGTAATTAGGAAGCTTACACTTTAATTTGTCATTTTAAAAATATATGTGCCGTGTGGTTCCCGGCACCAACGAAAAAAAGAATAGGACCACTCCATCTCTTTCCCATGGATGTCGTAAAAGGCGACTAAGGGATAGGCTTACAAAATTGGGATTCTTTTTTTAGGCGATGGGCTAGCAACCTGTCACTATTTGAATCTCAATTCTATCATAAAGCCAAATAGCTGAACGTGGCCATTCAGTCTTTTCAAGACTGTTGGCTCTGTCTACCCCGCAAGGGATATAGACGTGACAATATGTATGTATGTATGTATGTAAAAATATATGGAACAGAAGATTAAATGTTTATACAAACATACGATAATTAAAAAAAACACACACACCTCATTACCAGCTGTGGACTAGCGCCTAATATAAATAACTAGCTGTGCCCGCGACTTCGTCCTTGTGAAATAGTTATTTTAGGCATCATTGAAGCCCTCAAGGATGAATAATTTTCCCCGTTTTTCTCACATGTATCATTATTTCTTTGTTCTTTATAGTTGCAGCGTGACGTTATATAGCCTTTAGGCCTTCCTCGATAAATGGTCTATTCAACGCAAAAATATTTTTTCAAATAGAACCAGTAGTTATTGAGATTAACGCGTTCAAACAAACAAACTCTTCAGCTTTATAATATTAGTATAGATATACCTAGCAAGCTGTCTTCTTTTAGACGATAGGCTAGCAACCTGTCACTATTTGAATCTCAATTCTATCATGAAGCCAAAAAGGTGAACGTGGCCTATAAGTTTTTCATAAATTTTGGCTCTGTCTACCCCGCAAGGGACTATATGTATAATTATATGAATACTTACCTAGCTTCTTGAAAACTGAACCTTGGACCTCGGCAGAGAAGATAAGCCATTCTGTGATACGTTTCATTAAGCGAATACCAGTTCAGTGTTGCCAGTCTGTCGCACATACTTTGTTGCCACATTATCCTATTTTTCTGGTAATTACCCGAAATTCTGGGTAAATTCTGATCGTCAGGGTCAATCGAAGATTTCCATGCTATATCCGAGGCGATGCGGTTGAATTCCAACGTGTTTTTGTTTATCATATCGAAGATTTCACCATTTTCGTCACAGTTGTATGTTTGGAATGTAATGAACAATATTGTGAGCGTTACTATACCTAGCTGCCATTTTGTTGGTTTCGATGACATTTCAAGCTATAAAAATTACGATATTTAGTTAATTTACAGTTAAATAATGAACAGTTTTTATTCTAAAATGCTAGGTACCACACGAAAACATAGTTCACTAATTTTAGTCAGGTACCTACCTACTAAAACGGTAGTACCGTATGGTTCCCGGTACTAATAAAAAAAAGAATAGGACCACTACATCTTTTTCCCATGGATGTCGTAAAAGGCGACTAATGGATAGGTTTATAAACTTGGGATTCTTTTTTTAGGCGATGGGCTAGCGACCTGTCACTATTTGAATCTCAACTATATCATTAAGCCATACAGCTGAACGTTGCATTTTAATATAATATTAACAAGACTGTTGGCTCTGTCCACCCCGTAAGGGATAAAGACGTGATTGTATGTATGTACTGATAATGGATTTCACAAGAATCTGTTTGACCACACATTATCAGCCAATTTTTTATAAAAGCTTTTAATATCAGCAGTTTTATCTGTTACTTCGTTAATTACGCTGATTATGGTATGATAGCTCTATTGATTTTTAACTTACTCTTTTTAGCTTACGATAAAAAAGAAGTGTGTTATTAGATTAGAGTACACCTATCAGATTTATGACGCTAGCCAATTTTATTAAATAACTTTTTAATGGTGTTTTAATTTATTTAAAGCGTTAAATTCATTTCATTTACGGCCGTGTGGTTCCCGGCACCAATACAAAAAAGAATAGGACCACTCCATCTCTTTCCCATGGATGTCGTAAAAGGCGACTAAGGGATAGGCTTACAAACTTGGGATTCTTTTCTAGGCGATGGGCTAGCAACCTGTCACTCTTTGAATCTCAATTCTATCATTAAGCCGAATAGCTGAATTGGTGGCCATTCAGTCTTTTCAAGACTGTTGGCTCTGTCTACCCCGCAAGGGATATAGACGTGACCATATGTATGTATGTATGCATTTACGGCAATGTCCATGGAAATTTTACCTTAATCGACTTTTTCAATGCGTGTCTGATGAGAAATATAAATTTAATGGACGTGATTATATGTATGTATGTATGTATGTTTCGATTCTCTGAAAGTTTGGCGTTTAGGGTACTCCTGACTTGACCTACCGGCAGGACGTTTCTGATTTGATTTTTTGTATTCCAACTTTTCTATTTAAAATCACCTCGTACATACGAGTATATTTGTTTGTAAATACTTTATTGTACATAACAAAATTTTAGTATGTACATAAAAAGACATTAAAAATAACAATGCATAAGGTTACTTGGTTAGTTAACTTGCTCTCATTTATCCTCTCAACACGAACAAACCAGTTGTGGCTTTTTAAAAATAGTGATCGATTTTTTTAATAAAAGTAATATAAATAAAAAAAAAAATGTCTAAAAGTTGGAATCACCACTTTGGATGATATAATGTTATAAATATTTAAGAAAATTGCACGGATCGTGGCAAGTAGAAATATCTAGGTAGTCTCTGCCTACCCTTCCGGGGAAGAGGTGTAGTTTTATGTAATGTACGTGATAAGAACCGTTGTCTCCCACACTAAATGTAAGCAAAATTTCATCAAAGATCGGTTTAGTGGTTTTCACGTGCAAGACGGACAAATAAATATCTACACAAAACCACTTTGTCATATGTAACATTAGTGTCGATGATGTATATTTATAAAATTAATCACTATTAATAGACCATTTATCAAGGAAGGCTTTAGACTACATAACGCTGCAACTATAAGGAGCGAAGATATGAAAAATGTGAAAAAAAGCCGAGAAAAATTATTCACCCTTCAGGGCTTCAATGATGCCCAAAATAATTATTACAAGCTGACGAAGTCGCGGGCACAGCTAGTGTTATGATAAATACGTCACAATTCACAAAAAAACATCTATTTAAAATATATCTTATTACCAAAACCAGAAGGAACTTTTCACCACTAAGGTTGCTAGCTTCGTGAGCTTTCACTCGCGTCACAGTAAGTCCCTGACTGAAGCTCGAAGGGGGAACGTATTCAATTTGTAGCGTAAAGGTTGTGCACACTGGATTGAAAAGCTATGTGAAGCTAAGCGATACTATGGTATTTCTCCGTGCGTAAACTGATTCAATTTGTAGGGTTAAGTTTGTGCATACTGAATTAAAAAACGTGTGTGAAGCTAAGCGATACTAGGGCATTACTCCGTGTGGAAAGCGTAATTAATTTTTAGCGTAAAGATTGTGCATACTGCTTTGAAAAGCTATGTGAAGCTAAGCGATACTAAGGCATTACTCCGTGTGGAAAGCGTAATTAATTTTAAGCGTAAAGATTGTGCATACTTAATTGAAAAGCTATGTGAAGCTAAGCGATACTAAGGCATTACTCCGTGTGGAAAGCGTAATTAATTTTTAGCGTTAAGATTGTGCAGACTGAATTGAAAAGCTATGTGAAGCAAAGGTATACTAGGGCATTACTCCGTGTGGAAAGCGTAATTAATTTTTAGCGTTAAGATTGTGCAGACTGAATTAAAAAGCTATGTGACGCTAAGTGATACTATGTCATTTCTCCGTGAGGAAACTTATTCAATTTGTTGCGTTAAGGTTGTGCATACTGAATTGAAAAGCTATGTGACGCTAAGGGATACTATATCACGAGTCCTTGCTCCCGTATGCATTTCGGGATAAAAAGACTTTTTTTAATTTTCTATCTGGTACCTAGTTTATCAAAATAGGTCCAGTACTTTTGAGTAATGGATATTGAAAAAAAAATTCGCATTTGTTATATATGTAGGATTACTCCATCGTAGCGTAAGGCTTGTGCATACTGGAAAGAACAACTATGTGAAGCTAAGTAATCCGATGGTAATAAGAGATTAATAAAAAAAATCCGTAATAGAAAATATGCAATGATTCTGAATAAAACTTTGTATTATTTTAAAAAGGTATGTTTGTCGCTAAATGAAATTAAAAAACATTTTTACAAATCATCATATATTTCTATTATTAAATTTAAATGTACTAAATTTCAAATTTACCCAAAACTTTTAGATCATTACGTTATTGGCGTATTAAGGAAGTCGATAACAAAATTGTAAATTTTATTTTAAAAAATTCACACACTTAGCAGCTGAATAAAAGCAAGCAAAGCGTAAAATTAATGGTAATAAATTCATTCCCTCAATGTCATAGTCAATTATTACATGACCTCACAAAATTGCACCAAATCGTCACACTTAACTAATAAAAATCTAAATATACCCGTCAACCTCCTACACTCAGTCAAATGACACTCAAAATGCTACGTATTTTAATAATTTATAGCTTAAATATCGCCCACTTCTGACGTAGGTGGTGGGCGATGGTCCTTATTTATTTGCTCTGAACGTAAGCTATTGGATAAAACGTCTTCGTTTACAAGGGAGATAAAAATTTATCATCTCTTCAAAATCTCTATCTCTTATCAAAGTGTATACCTGAATACATACATACATACATAAAATCACGCCTCTTTCCCGGAGGGGTAGGCAGAGACTACCTCTTTCCACTTGCCACGATCCCTGCATACTTCCTATATATATCCCTGTATACCTGAATCATGATTGCATTCTTTGCTTCTTCTACCTCCTGGCTTTAATCCCAGTTTTATCCTCATCACTCTGGAGAGGAGCCCGGGGAACGCCTTTGACCATCCTGGATTGGGTGAGTCAGATTTTTACACGAAGCGACTCCCGTCTGACCTCCGCTACCTTTGCGAAGAACTTAACCCGTATTGGATCGATCATGGTTCATCCAGTGCCTTGAATGTGCAGGTTTCCTCACGATATTTTCCCTGACAGTACAAGCATAAGTTAGTATTCAAACTAATGTACATAACTTCGAAAATAGTCATTGCTACATCGCCGTAGTGGGATTTGAACCTGTGCCTTTCTGCGCATCACGCATTTACGATCATTACCTACGCAAATAAATACATACATACATCATATACATAACGTATATTACCTTAGCGGGGTAGAAAACATTTCATCAAAATATTTTCAACTGCCGGGTGATTTCCGTAACTTTAGAATTGGACCGTTCCATAACATTCCCATGGATATCGTAAAAGGCGACTAAGGGATAGGCTTATAAGCTTGGAATTCCACTTGTAGGCAATGGGCTAGCAACCTGTCACTATTTGAATCTCAATTCCAATAAAAAGTCATACAGCTGAACGTGGTCTTTCGGTCTTTTCAAGACTGTTGGCTCTGTCTACCCCGCCAGGGTTATAAACGCGGTTAAATGTATGCATGTTGTTCCAGTAAATCTACTACGTAATCAATGTTGGTTAACATAAATTAATAAAAATGAATTTCGCGAAATTAATGTTCTTTTTCTTTATTTTTTCACGCGGGCGTAGCCGCCGGTGTTATCAATTATGCACGTTCCCAGAAGCCCAAGAATGAAAGTATTACCAAATTTAATCTGCCTCGCGGTGATAGAGCGAGTATGAAAAAATTACATTTTAATATTTTACTGTATCAAAGTACTGAAGTCAGAAGCTACTTGTTTAATTACGGAATTTTATTATTAGCAATTGAAAAATACACACACAAAGGTTCCATGAGAGAATGGAGTGGTCCTATTCTTTTTCTTTTGGTGCCGGTAACCACACGGGTCTTTCTCAAGGATGTCGTAAAAGGCGACTAAGGGATGGGCTTATTAACTTGGGTTTCCTCTTTTAGGCGTTGGGCTACCAACCTGTCACTACTTTAAACTCAGTTCTATCATAAAGACAAACAGCTGAAAGTGGACTATCAGTCTCTTCAAGACCGTTGGCTCAGTCTACCCCGCAAGGGATGGAGTGTTATTAACCATCTATTTTAATTTAACTATCTGACATACCAATAAAAAAATAATGACATTATAAGTATCGGAAAACTTAAATTGCTTATATGTATTTAACAATAACAGGTCTGGAAAAGCTTTGATAGGGTGTTTTTTTGAATTGAATAAAAATCAGTACGTCAAAAATGAGTTTGTACAAAAATACATTTATGATAACACCTTGTGCAGCATACATCGGAGAGTAACTATGACAGACTCTTCCACGCGTACGAAGTCGCGGGCTACAGCTAGTTTTACATAAAAAGCTCTCGGATCTAAGAAATATTTGCTTGATCAGTTTATAAAAGCAGAAATGTTTATTAGATTCAAATTGTTTTCGGAATCTTACCTTTTTTATATCAATAAATAATTTTACCAGGACGTCCTTAATTTGATCAAGATACGTTCGTCTAGGTCTTCCCACTCCGACCTTTCCCTCCACACTCTCCTTGTATATCTGCTTAGTCAACCTGCTTTCATTCATCCTCTCCACATGACCGAACCATCTTAACATACCCTTTTCTATTCCTGTAACTACATCTTCTTTCACATCACAACATTCCCTTATCACGCTGTTCCTTATCCTGTCACTCAATTTCACACCCATCATACTCCTTAACGCTCTCATTTCCACTGCATTTATTCTGCTTTCATGCTTCTTTTGCCATACCCAACTTTCACTCCCATACATTAATGACGGGACCAACACGCCCCTGTGCACAGCCAGTCGAGCCTTTTTGGATAGTTTCTGACTGCTCATAAAGGCATGCAAAGCTCCATTCACCATGTTCCCCGCGTTCACTCTCCTTTCAATATCACTATCATACTTGCCATCTGATGTAAACTTTGATCCTAGATATACAAACTCTTTCACTTGCTCCACTTTTTCTCCTCCAATCAAAATATTACATGCTGTCATTTCTTTCTCCATTTCAAAAACCAGTGTTTTAGTTTTACTTACGTTCACTTTCATTCCTTTCTCTTTTAAAGCTTCATGCATACAGTTTACCATCTCCTGTAACTCCTCCGCTGATGACGCCAGTATAACCTGATCGTCGGCATAGAGCAGACATTTGACGAGTAACTCAGAGGTCAAAAGTACCCGAAACCGCCGAGCTTGTATGAAGAGAGTTATGAATGTGGACGAAGCGAAAGAAGTATGCAGAGATCGTGGCAAGTGGAAAGAGGTAGTCTCTGCCTACCCCTCCGGGAAAGAGGCGTGATTTTATGTATGTATGTATGTATAAATAATTTTAAAGTAATTTCTAATTGATAATTTGACGTCAACCAATGTTGTTAAACCATACGTTTTGACAATTATTAAGTGATATGAAGTATCCTATAATAATGAATAAAAATTTTGAATTTGAATTATTAAAATAAATGTTAAGGGTGGACAAACCTTATCAGTAAGGGGTATGAAAAATAGATGTTGGCCGACCTCAGACCTACTCAATATGCTCACAAAATTTCATGAGAATCGGTCAAGCCGTTTCGGAGAAGTACGGGAACGAACATTGTGACACGAGAATTTTATAAGTAATATTAATATTTAAAATAAAAATGCTTTCTTTTGTTTTAACCTTAATACGCATTCGTTTTAATTTTCCATTGTTAACTGTTATCCGAGCTTCGTTTTGTTAAGACCTTTGTTCTTATTGCCCGTTCATTTGAACCAGATTTATTCTTTCACTGATGAATAAAAAGGAAGATTTTAACAAAACAAAATAAATAATAATAAACTATACTTATATTATAAAGCTGAAGAGTTTGTTTGTTTGTTTGAACGCGCTTATCTCAGGAATTATTGGTTCGAATTGAAAATTATTTTTATGTTGAATAGACTATTTATTGAGGAAGGCTTTAGGCTATATAACATGACGCTGCAACTATTAAGAGCGAAGAAATAATGGAAAATGTAAAAAGAAAACTGGGAAAATTATTCATCCTTGAGGGTTTTAATGATGACTTAAATAACTATTCCACGCGGACGAAGACGCGGGCACAGCTAGTTTACCATAAACAAGGCAATTGGAAATCGCAGACGTCGGAAAAGAAATGCCTTGAAGTATTGCTGAATTCTATTTTCCGATTTATTTCTAATGTATGTAAAAGAATATATCTTAATCAAATCATGGATCAATGGTTGAATACGTATCTTGATGACATAATTCTTACTCGTAAACTAACTCGTTTGTACCAAAAATAATAGAAAATATTGTTTTTTTCTTTTTTTATATTCGCTGACAAGTTTTATACATTGTGTTTTATTTATTTTTTTAGTCAGAATTCCGATTGTCTATTCCCGTCTTGGTATTAAGACAGTTTGTCTCAATTAACTTACGGACAAACAGAAAACATTCAATTCATTGGTATCAGTTCTAATGAATATAAATTTGTTCGGGGCGTGTTCTGCTAGGGTAATTCTCTTAGTGATTTTATTAAGTAACACTAGTTTTTTTTTGTGACCGCATTTCTGTGGGAATATTGGGAAAGTAGTGAGGAAAATAGGTTTGATAATACTCAGCTACAATGCTTTGATTTACGCAATTGAGATAATAAAATAAAAATAATATATAATATATAATATACCGGGAAAGGCTGCTGGGTGTGATAGAGTGTCGGTCGAGATGCTTAAAGCAGGAAAAGGCGTAGTAGCTAGTCAGTTGTACTGCCTTTTCAATTTGTGTTGGAGAAGCGGCCGAGTACCAAAAGATTGGTGTAAGGCTGTTATCGTGCCACTTTACAAAGGAAAAGGGTCACAGCTGGACTGCAAAAATTATCGTGGTATAAGCCTGCTTAGCGTCGTCGGCAAATTGTATGCTAAGGTATTGATTAATAGAGTCAGGAATGAAACTGATGACAAAATATGGGATGCTCAAGCGGGATTTCGAAAGGGAATGGGATGTACTGATCAGGTCTTTTCCTTGCGGTGCATAGCCGAAAAGTTTTTGGCCAAGAGTCAAAAAGTCTATTGCACATTCGTAGATCTGGAAAAGGCCTATGACAGAGTTGAGAGGAATGAATTGTGGTCAGCACTTTCTATGCATGGGGTGAGCAGTCTCTTAATACGAGCACTGAAATCCTTATATGAGGATTCGAGTGCTTGTGTCAGGATAAACGGAGCGCACACTGAGTGGTTTAAGATTGAGAAAGGCGTTAGGCAAGGATGTGTTGCGTCACCGTGGCTGTTCAACCTATTTATGGATAGCTGTTTGACAGATTTGAAAGAGTTTAAAAGTGGATTAAGGATGAATGAGTTACTCGTCAAATGTCTGCTCTATGCCGACGATCAGGTTATACTGGCGTCATCAGCGGAGGAGTTACAGGAGATGGTAAACTGTATGCATGAAGCTTTAAAAGAGAAAGGAATGAAAGTGAACGTAAGTAAAACTAAAACACTGGTTTTTGAAATGGAGAAAGAAATGACAGCATGTAATATTTTGATTGGAGGAGAAAAGTGGAGCAAGTGAAAGAGTTTGTATATCTAGGATCAAAGTTTACATCAGATGGCAAGTATGATAGTGATATTGAAAGGAGAGTGAACGCGGGGAACATGGTGAATGGAGCTTTGCATGCCTTTATGAGCAGTCAGAAACTATCCAAAAAGGCTCGACTGGCTGTGCACAGGGGCGTGTTGGTCCCGACATTAATGTATGGGAGTGAAAGTTGGGTATGGCAAAAGAAGCATGAAAGCAGAATAAATGCAGTGGAAATGAGAACGTTAAGGAGTATGATGGGTGTGAAATTGAGTGACAGGATAAGGAACAGCGTGATAAGGGAATGTTGTGATGTGAAAGAAGATGTAGTTACAGGAATAGAAAAGGGTATGTTAAGATGGTTCGGTCATGTGGAGAGGATGAATGAAAGCAGGTTGACTAAGCAGATATACAAGGAGAGTGTGGAGGGAAAGGTCGGAGTGGGAAGACCTAGACGAACGTATCTTGATCAAATTAAGGACGTCCTGGTAAAGGGTCAGGTCAAAAGTACCCGAAACCGCCGAGCTTGTATGAAGAGAGTTATGAATGTGGACGAAGCGAAAGAAGTATGCAGAGATCGTGGCAAGTGGAAAGAGGTAGTCTCTGCCTACCCCTCCGGGAAAGAGGCGTGATTTTATGTATGTATGTATAATATACGGGACAAATTACACAGATTGAGTTAGCCTCGAAGTAAGTTCGAAACTTGTGTTACGAGATACTAACCCAACGATACTATATTTTATAATAAATACTTATATAGATAACATCCAAGACCCAGGCCAATCAGAGAAAGTTCGTTTCTCATCATGCCCTGGCCGAGATTCAAACCCGGGACCTCTGGTGTCATAGACAAGCGCACTACCGCTGCGCCACAGAGGCCGAGATGCATAATTATGTTATCACAAAAATCAGTCGTGACGTGACGTCATTTGCCAATAATACCCATTTCTATAGTCTTACCCGTTCCTGTAGCATGAAACGCGCGACGCCGTTTATATCGCGCGAAAAACTATCGCTTTCCAATTTCACATACATACATACATACAGTCACGTCTATACCCCTTGCGGGGTAGACAGAGTCAACAGTCTTGAAAAGACTGATAGGCCACGTTCAGCTTTTTAGCTTGATGATAGAATTGAGATTCAAATAGTGACAGGTTAGCACCTGCCCATCGCCTCAAATACGAATGCCATATCATTTAGTCGCCTTTTACGACATCCATGGGAAAGAGAAGGAGTGGTCCTATTCTTTCTTTTTATTATTGGTTAACCGGGAACCACACGGCACAATTTCAAGTCTTAATAAAACTCGCAACAGCGATTATTAGCGCGATAAAAACAGCGTGGCGCGTGCAATGCAGCGGAGGCAGAATACGTCCGTGTGAATGCGAAAAGTTTGGCTCAATTCTGTTCCCGCGGGAATATTGGGAACTCCTAGTGTGTATCTCGAATTGAGGAGCTTACGCGCCAAATCACAAATGTTTAGAGTGATCAGTATGGGCTGTGCGTTGATATGCTAGTCAGTCAGTGTCCCTTTTTTTATCAAAAGAAGATAGATATCATTCCACACTCTTTTAGCATTCCCAAATTTAGAAATCCAGGCGATAAAATCTGGGGCATCACACTGTCGCGAAAGGATAAAAAAATAAGGTGAAAATTCCATCCGTACAAGAATTTCCTTATTGAAGTTACATCTAAGTATGCTAAAATGAAATTTCACGTAAAAATAGATAGCAATGTATATGTGTTGCCTAACCTTTTCATTGCATTATCAGCGTTTGCATGATACCGTTCTTAGCTTAACTATGTATGTATATACATATGTATGTATCATAATAGTCACGTCTATATCCCTTGCGGGGTAGACAGAGTCACAAGACGGATTGAGATCAAGCGCAATCAAATCTTTTGTAAAAGAAAGTTTAGTATTTACTTTACTGATAATATTTGTATTTTATATTTTTTTTAATTAATAAATTAAAAGCCAAAAAATGTCTGCCAACAATGTAATTTTTATTCCGGTTTTGAAATTTAGAAGGTACCATATGGAGTGCCACCGCATCCGCAGTTGCCAGAGATGGAGACGGCGCCAGCGGCTGGCACGCTGCCACCGAAGGTCACAGCGCCAAGCACTGGCACGGCGCCAGTGACGATGGTGGTGCCAGAGACTGGCAGCTCTCCAGCGACGGCGAGAGCGCCGTTACCCACACCGCCGTAGCCAGCGCCGACGCCAGCAAGACCGACCGAGCCAACGCCAAGTCCGCCAATTCCGCCAATTCCAACATTGCCAATACCCAAACCGAGACCGGAGTTTAATCCAAGACCAAGTCCAGAGTTGATGCCCACTCCAGCCAATCCCAAGCCACCAGCTCCAGCCAGTCCTATGTTGTTGATACCAGCCAAGCCCAAGTTGCCAACTCCCAGGCCTCCAAGTCCGTTGTAGCCAGTCGCTCCAGCACTGAATGTGTCGACCTCAATGGCAGTCACTTCGGAACCACCATAACCCCGGGCGCCGTACGAGGGACCAATGCCGTACCCGCCGAAGATGGCCTGGCTGTAAGCTTGCTGTAAATATAACCAACAATAAGAACCAAACTAATAAGCTAAGAGAATTTTACAATGGAGTACTGTACAAAGATTCAGTGTACACGAAGTGTTTACAAATAGGAACACCTTGGAAAAGTTAAGTCCACTGAAAGTTACAACCAACAGTAGTTGTTTCCAAAATCCCACCAAGAGTAAAGTTCAACGATTTCGTGGTCAATTGCTTTTCAAGCAACTTTAGGAATCGTCGAGTTTTCGAATAGTCACCATCAATCCAGGCGTTAGTCCACCTCTGTACCTGGGATCCGCCTGTGACCATGATTCTGAAGTGGGCGAATCAGGCGAAGCGACTGATTTCTGCAAACTGCGCAGACAACCTTTTCAAGATTCGATCATTCATGCTAACACATCCAGTTACCTGAATTTGTAGGTATTCTCATAATGTTTTCCCTCACCAATCTATTTCAAACCAAACAAATTTGGAAGGTAAGGAATTAATTGGATAAAGAAACGAATTCAAGATACAGCCACGGTTTCAGAAATAAATAAATCTGGTTAAGAGGATTTTAGAATTTTACCTGGATGAGGCAGGCTTGGACGCAGAGCAACAGGAAAGAGAATGAGTTCATGGTGAAGATGCTCAAGGAACGTATAACACTTGAATGAATTAAAACTGTTACAATTGAGACTTAAATAGTTTAATTATTGTTTTGTGTTGACACAAAATTTTTATCAGCATATTAAGTATGTGTAAAAAGTAACTTAATTGTTATTTCGAAAACTTTGAACTGATAAGCTGTATGTGTCAATAATGTTAATTGGTTTATATAAATAGGAGTGTTTTTAATTAAATTCATTATTGAGATTTCCTCGAATTGTTTAAAATGGCAGTGAAAATCAGTCTTGTTTTCTGCGGTTTGGTCTTGGCAGTCCAGGTAATGAGGGAAAACCCTTTTATAATTATCGAAAATAACTAATACGTTGAGATCATTGTATTCCTACTTTTCAAATTCTGGTAAAGTCTTTTGTTCTACGAGTCTGTGGCCACGAGGAGATTATAAAAGATAACAAGTAGGGACTCGTACGCCTACTATGCCTATTTCTCGGGAATATTAAAGACATTCTAATTACTTTTGTTCACCTTACCTTTTCTATCATGAGCATGGTTTAAAATCCAAAAAAATTAGGATTAAATTGAATTAAAAAAGAAGGAGAAATCTCTTTTTTAAATTCAATTTAATCCTCATCATCATACTAAACACCTCCATATGGATAATATATTAGTCCCTTTTTTGTCCCTTTGATTTTTCAAACATACCAACTAAAATTCTAGGAGCAGTCAAGTGAATTCGATATTTGTCAAGCATTTGCTTTGTGGCAGAATGTCTAACATTTAGGTCGAAATCCTGGTAAAAATCTGCTATTTACAAATTTTAGACCTCCTTCGCCCAATACCTCGCCGGTAACTCCGTGGTGGAGAACAATGTTGTGGTCAATAGCGGAGCGTCCAACAGTCTCGGCTATGCTGGCGGTCTTGGTCAGGGCAGCGCGGTCGGCATTAACAACGGCATTGGTCTTGGTGTCGGCAGCGGACTTGGCTTGGCCAGCGGATTGGGCTTGAACACCGGATTGGGCTTGAACACCGGACTCGGCTTGGGTGCTGGACTCGGTCTCGGCAACATCGGTGTGGCGAGCCCAGCTTTCCTCGACCTCAGCCTCCTGTCTGCCGGAGGAGTCTTGCCGATCTCCAGCATGGGCCCCGTCGTCCCAGCCGGCCTCAACGTGGTGTCAGACAACGCGATCGAAGGCGCTCTGCTGATCAGCGGTCAGCTGCCGTTCTTGAGCGCTGTGGCCTTCGAAGGAGCCCTAGCGTCTGGTGGTTCAGGAGCTGCCTCTTGCGGCTGCGGTAACGGCAACATTGGCATCATCAGCGAGACCGGATCTGCCTCCCTCCTGCCAGCTGCCGGTGGTCTTGGTCTTGGAATCGGTGGTATTGGCGGAATTGGTGGTATTGGCGGCATTGGCGGTATCGGTGGAATCAGAGGACTTGGTGGATTCGGAGGACGTTACTTGTAAATTTTCGGCCAAAAAACATCAAATCGAATAATAAAAATGAATGACTAAATGTATTCGCGTTATTTTAACATACTTACCTCAGAGCTTATAAGTAGAATTGTTGTTATTGCTGGGTAAGGAATACTGGGTGGCACTGCAGGACTCCACCTGTCAATCTGTTTGGATTATATTTAACAATAACAATAAAATTACCTTGATCAAATTAAGAGCGTCCTGGTAAAAGATCAGGTCAAGTGTACCCGAAACCGACGAGCTTGCATAAAGAGAGTTGTGAATGTGGATGAAGCCAAATAAGCGAGATTTTATATATATATTCGAAGAGAAACTTGTACAAATGGAAAAATCTCTTGTCTATATGAACCAAAAAGTTACATGAATCAAGTTCAAGCAGGTGACTGTTCGGCACCATTGTCAGGAAATCTGCATGTTCAGAGACTAGATTTCATCGTGGTAATATATAAAATCTAGTCAGGTTTTCATATGAGCAGGGTTGGATGATCAGACATTACATTAGATACACTTTACTGTAATTTGATTATTACTTCCACAAAGAGAGGTGGATGGTTCAGTGTGATCTTGACTCAGGCAAGATCTAAGGTAAGGCAAGCAAGCAAGGTGACTGAAGATACGTTCATCATTTGACGGCCTCTTTGGCGCCTGTGTCTGTGACACCGGAGGTCCCGAGTTCGAATCCGATGGCCATGGAATCGAGGCCAGGGCATGATGAGAAAAGAACTTTTTCTGATTGGGCTGGGTCTTGGATGTTTATCTATATAAGTATTAATTATGAAATATAGTATCGTTGAGTTAGTATCTCGTAACACAAGTCTCAAATTTACTTCGAGGCTAACTCAATCAGTGTTATTTGTCCCGTTAATATTTATTTATTTATCCATCAAAATAGTAATAACTATTTGTTCGCCGCAAACTTAGACTTTGCAATACTTAAGATTTTTACAAAATTATGATAATCTCAAAAACCTAAAAAATTTTGATGACAACAACAATCATTAAAATGTTATTGACAGATCCTACTAATGTATAATTTAAATTTCATCAAAATTAAATTTAGCGGAAGCTATGGTGATGAATGATTTTCAAAGTCTGATAATAATATGATATATGGCAGTATTACCACCTTGCTTAACAATTTTTTGGCCAGTAAATACTTTGATTTTTCACTTCAAAAATTTATTATAATCCTTTAGTATCTCTATCGTCTTCTTTGTCTTTGGCGGATCATATTTCTAAGGTGAGAAGCCAATGATATATGGAGCATTATGCTGAGAGCTCGCTGCTGGTGTTCCACAAGGTGGTGTTCTTTCTCCCATATTTTTTCTAGTAGTTTGAAGTAATTTGTTTGACGTCACCCAATATTGTAAAACCAAAAAGATTTGACAATTATTAAGCAATATGAAGTACCCTATAATAATGAGAAAAAAAATTGAATTTGAAATTCCGTAACAATGTTTATTAGTAGGTAAAATTAATCCTTGGTATTCAACATCTCACTTGACGGTGTACTTATCCTATTTACTGATAAAGTAAAAAAAATGGTTATCGTATTTAATCAGAATTTGTCCCTTCAAATCAATGAAGTTGGTCGAAAGATTTTCTACTCGCTACACGCCTTGAAACGTCTTCGAAACTTCTTGCCACTTAAAACTAAAATTATGCTGGCTAACTCTCTCTTACTACTTCGTCTTGATTACGCTGACATAGTCTACTAGGATCCGTTTGAAGGACCTCTCAATAAACTGGACCGTTTACAAATGTTTGTATTAGATATATTTTCGGTCTCAGTAAATACGATCATATTTCTAAATGTCGTGATCAATTGAACTGGATGCCGATGAGAGCTCCCCGCTATCTACATATTATCTCCCTTCTTTTTAATGTCCTTTAAAATTCTTCTTTCCCTTCGTATCTTCGCGAAATATTCTCATTCCGCGTAGTACCGGATAATCGACTAATAAAAAATAAACTAAAAAACATACAATAAAATTTATCAATACAAAAACCATGGTACCTTCTATATAATAAGCTTTATTATTTGTAAAGAAAGACTGACTTAGAAAAAGAAGCCTGTGTTACAGCAGGAAAATATTCTCTCTATACCGCTGAAAATGACAATGCTAGAAATTTCGTCTAACTGATGCAATTTGAGGTTTATTCATTGATCAATTAAATACCAATAATAGTCTGCCAAAATAAATTTATTTCTCCCAATCTTGATTTTTAGAAGGTGCCATATGGGGTGCCACCACATCCGCAGTTACCAGAGATAGAGACGGCGCCGGCCGCTGGCACGCTGCCACTGAAGGTCACAGCGCCAAGCACTGGCACGGCGCCATTGACGACGGTGGTGCCAGAGACTGGCAGCTCTCCAGCGACGGCGAGAGCGCCGTTACCCACACCGCCGTAGCCAGCGCCGACGCCGGCAAGACCGACCGAGCCAACGCCAAGTCCGCCAATTCCGCCAATTCCGCCAATTCCGCCAATTCCGACATTGCCAATACCCAAACCGAGACCGGAGTTTAATCCGAGACCAAGTCCAGAGTTGATGCCCACTCCAGCCAATCCCAAGCCGCCAGCTCCAGCCAGTCCAATGTTGTTGATACCAGTCAAGCCCAAGTTGCCAACTCCCAAGCCTCCAAGTCCGTTATAGCCAGTCGCTCCAGCACTGAATGTGTCGACCTCAATGGCAGTTACTTCAGAACCACCATAACCCACGGCGCCGTACGAGGGACCAATGCCATACCCGCCGAAGATGGCCTGGCTGTAAGCTTGCTGTAAATATAACCAACAATAAAAACCAAACAAATTACTACTTTTAAGTACTTCTGCAAATTGACTCGGTACATCTTTAGTGTTTTCAAATAGAATCACATTTGCCATTGAAATTAAGCAGTAACAGCAGTTGTTCCAAAAATACCAAGAAGGATAAATAGTGGGAAGCTTTGAGCGGACCTCTTGCGGAGCTTTAGAAGAAAAACCGGAGACGGAGCAGTAGCTGGCTGGTTTTCAGTCGCTCAGTGACCATGGATCAATGTAACATGATTCTAAACGTCTAAGATAAATTAAGCTCAAAGATTCCATTACATACATACAACCCAAGCTAATAAAAGCGTAGTAAAAAGGTACGTTACGTGCACATTTAATACCTGTATTATTTATAAATAGTATAATGCAACGCCGAAGTTTAAAATCAGTTAAAAGAATAGGAGGATCACATAAAGTATTTGAAAAAAGAAAATTAAATGGATTTTTCTTACCTGGATGAGGCAAGCTTGGACGCAGAGCAACAGGAAAGAGAATGAGTTCATGGTGAAGGTGCTCAAGGAACGTATAACACTTGAATGAATTAAAACTGTTACAATTGAGACTTAAATAGTTTAACTGTTCTTTTGTGTTGACATCACATTTTTATCAGCATATTAAGTATGTGTAAAAAGTAACTTAATTGTTATTTCAAAAACTTTGAACTGATAAGCTGTATGTGTCAATAATGTTAATTGTTTTATATAAATAGGAGGGTTTTTGATTAAATTCATTATTGAGATTTCCTCGAATTGTTTAAAATGGCAGTGAAAATCAGTCTTGTTTTCTGCGGTTTGGTCTTGGCAGTTCAGGTAATGAGAAAAAATCATTTTTCAAAAATAACTATATGTTAATATGTTCAGAATAATTTTCATAAATTTAAGGCTATTCATTCCTACAGATGCTAAAAATAGTAACGATCCACCTCGATTTGTAGCTACGCTCTCTTAATCTCTTACTTTTTTTAAGATATGTGTTATTTTACTTTGCTTCATTTTCGTGAGAATTTGCAAATATCTTTCCTCAATATTTGTATTCCCAATTTTAGAAAAATCATCTGCGCGTTTAAAGCAGTAAATTTTTCAATTACACTTTAAAAAATTTACAAAATTTCAGGAGCAGACTTGAAGTGACTTTGATATTCATCAAATATTTCTAGCAGAATCTCCACTGATATAGTTACGATTGTGGAAACGAAATATAATGAAGCTTTATAATTCCTTAATTCCAGACCGCCTTCGCCCAGTACCTCGCGGGTAACTCTGTAGTGGAGAACAATGTTGTCGTCAACAGCGGAGCGTCCAACAGTCTCGGCTATGCTGGCGGTCTTGGTCAGGGCAGCGCGGTCGGCATAAACAACGGCATTGGCCTCGGTGTCGGCAGCGGACTTGGCTTGGCCAGTGGATTGGGCGTCGCTACCACCGGATTGGGCTTGAACACCGGACTCGGCTTGGGTGCTGGACTCGGTCTCGGCAACATCGGTGTGGCGAGCCCAGCTTTCCTCGACCTCAGCCTCCTGTCTGCCGGAGGAGTCTTGCCGATCTCCAGCTTCGGCCCCGTCGTCCCAGCCGGCCTCAACGTGGTGTCAGACAACGCGATCGAAGGCGCTCTGCTGATCAGCGGTCAGCTGCCGTTCTTGAGCGCTGTGGCCTTCGAAGGAGCCCTAGCGTCTGGTGGTTCAGGAGCTGCCTCTTGCGGCTGCGGTAACGGCAACATTGGCATCATCAGCGAGACCGGATCTGCCTCCCTCCTGCCAGCTGCCGGTGGTCTTGGTCTTGGAATCGGTGGTATTGGCGGCATTGGCGGTATCGGCGCCATCGGTGGAATTGGAGGACTTGGTGGATTCGGAGGACGTTACTTGTAAATTTTCGGCCAAAAAACATCAAATCGAATAATAAAAATGAATGATAAAATGTATTCGCGTTATTTTAACATACTTACTTCAGACCTTATAAGTAGAATTGGTGTTATCGCTGGGTAAGGAATACTGGGTGGCACTGCAGAACTCCACCTGTAGCGGTTCAATCTGTTTGGATTATATTTAACAATAACAATAAAATTACCTTGATCAAATTAAGAGCGTTCTGGTAAAGGATCAGGTCAAGTGTACCCGAAACCGACGAGCTTGCAAAAAGAGAGTTGTGAATGTGGATGAAGCCAAATAACTATGCAGAGATCGTGGCAAGTGGAAAGATGTAGTCACGGCCTATCTCTCCAGAAAAAAGCGAGATTTTATATACATATATATTCGAAGAGAAACTTGTACAAATGGAAAAATCTCTTATTTTATATGACCCAAAAATTTACATGAATCAAGTTCAAGCAGGTGACTGTTCGGCACCATTGTCAGGAAATCTGCATGTTCAGAGACTAGATTTCATAGTGGTAATATATAAAATCTTGTCAGGTTTTCATTTGAGCAGGGTTGGATGATCAGACATTACATCCTTCAAAACGCATAAATCTTTCGCCTTTTACATAATTATATTAGATACACTTTACTGTAATTTGATTATTAATTCTACAAAGAGAGGTGGATCCAAATTCACACAAGTGCCAACGAATGCTCGTCAGTTCAGTGTGATCTTGACTTAGGCAAGATCTAAGGTAAGGCAAGCAAGCAAGGTTAACTGACGTTTAAGATACGTTCATCATTTGACGGCCTCTTTGGCGCCTGTGTCTGTGACACCGGAGGTCCCGAGTTCGAATCCCGGCCAGGGCATGATGAGATAAGAACTTTTTCTGATTGGGCTGGGTCTTGGATGTTTATCTATATAAGTATTAATTATGAAATATAGTATCGTTGAGTTAGTATCTCGTAACACAAGTCTCGAACTTACTTCGAGGCTAACTCAATCAGTGTTATTTGTCCCGTTAATATTTATTTATATAACATCCATCAATATAGTAATAACTATTTGTTCGCCGCAAACTTAGACTTTGCAATACTTAAGATTTTAACAAAATTATAATCATCTCAAAAACTTAAAAAATTTTGATGCCCCAAAATCATTAAAATTCTATTGACAGATCCTACTAATGTATAATTTAAATTTCATCAAAATCAAATTTAGCGGAAGCTATAGTGATGAATGATCTTCAAAGTCTGATATGATATATGGCAGTATTACCCCCTTGCTTAACTATTTTTGGCCAGTAAATACTTTGATTTTTCACTTCAAAAATTTATTATAATCCTTAGGTATCTCTATCGTCTTCTTTGTCTTTGGCGGATCATATTTCTAAGGTAAAGAGCCAATGATATATGGAGCAGTATGCTGAGAGCTCGCTGCTGGTGTTCCACAAGGTGGTGTTCTATCTCCTATACTTTTTCTGTTTTTATTACTAGTTTTACGGCACTATAGTCCTCCTCTTTTCACGTTTGCTCTGATGATCTCCAAATTTATGCAGCTGACCCATTTTAGGAATTTCACAATGCCATCGGCATTATCATACAGACTTTATTTCCATTGGGCTCGAAGTTATGGACATGCGATTAACGTGGACAAATCTCAGTCAGTTGTTATCAGTAGTTTGTGAAGTTGACGTTGTTGAAGAAAATGCTTCAGTGCAGTTTGTTACCGCTTCTTCTGCACTGACGCCTTGGAAGCGGCAGTAAATTTAGTTTGAAGTAATTTATTTGACGTCACCCAATGTTGTGAAACCAAAAAGATTTGACAATTATTATGCGATATGAAGTAACACTATAATAATAAAAAATAAAAAATTGAATTTGAAATTGAGTAGCAATGTTTATTAGTAGTTAAAATTAATCCTTGGTATTCAACATCTCACTTGACGGTGTACTTATCCTATTTACTGATAAAGTAAAAAAAATGGTTATCGTATTTTATCAGAATTTGTCCCTTAAAATTAATGAAGTTGGTCGAAAGATTTTCTACTCGCTACACGCCTTAAAACGTCTTCGAAACTTCTTGCCACTTAAAACTAAAATTATGCTGGCTAGCTCTCTCTTACTACTTCGTCTTGATTACGCTGACATAGTCTACTAGGATCCGTTTGAAGGACCTCTCAATAAACTGGACCGTTTACAAATGTTTGTATTAGATATATTTTCGGTCTCAGTAAATACGATCATATTTCGAAATGTCGTGATCAATTCAACTGGATGCCGATGAGAGCTCCCCGCTATCTACATATTATCTCCCTTCATTTTAATGTCCTTTAAAATTCTTCTTTCCCTTCGTATCTTCGCGAAATATTCTCATTCCGCGTAGTACCGGATAATCGACTAATAAACAATAAACTAAAAAACATACAATAAAATTTATCAATACAAAAACCATGGTACCTTCTTTATAATAAGTTTTATTATTTGTAAAGAAAGACTGACTTAGAAAAAGAAGCCTGTGTTACAGCAGGAAGATATTTTCTCTATACCGCTGAAAATGACAAAGCTAGAAATTTCGTCTAACTGATGCAATTTGAGGTTTATTCATTGATCAATCAAAAGCCAATAATAGTCTGCCAAAATAAATTTATTTCTCCCAATCTTGATTTTTAGAAGGTGCCATATGGGGTGCCACCACATCCGCAGTTACCAGAGATGGAGACGGCGCCGGCCGCTGGCACGCTGCCGCTGAAGGTCACAGCGCCAAGCACTGGCACGGCGCCATTGACGACGGTGGTGCCAGAGACTGGCAGCTCTCCAGCGACGGCGAGAGCGCCGTTACCCACACCGCCGTAGCCAGCGCCGACGCCGGCAAGACCGACCGAGCCAACGCCAAGTCCGCCAATTCCGACATTGCCAATACCCAAACCGAGACCAGAGTTTAATCCGAGACCAAGTCCAGAGTTGATGCCCACTCCAGCCAATCCCAAGCCGCCAGCTCCAGCCAGTCCTATGTTGTTGATACCAGCCAAGCCCAAGTTGCCAACTCCCAAGCCTCCAAGTCCGTTATAGCCAGTCGCTCCAGCACTGAATGTGTCGACCTCGATAGCAGTCACTTCGGAACCGCCATAACCCAAGGCGCCGTACGAGGGACCAATGCCGTACCCGCCGAAGATGGCCTGGCTGTAAGCTTGCTGTAAATATAACCAACAATAAGAACCAAACAAATTACTACTTTTAAGTACTATTGCAAATTGACTCGGTACATATTAGTGTTTTCAAATAGAATCACATTTGCCATTGAAATTAAGCAGTAACAGCAGGTGTTCCAAAAATACCAAGAAGGATAAATAGTGGGAAGCTTTGAGCTTTGAGCGGACTTTAAAAGAAAAACCGGAGACGGAGCAGAAGCTGGCTGAACCTTGATCAATGTAATATGATTCTAAACGTCTAAGATAAAAAAGGTACGTTTCGTGCACATTTAATACCTGTATTATTTATAAATAGTATAATGCAACGCCGAAGTTTAAAATCAGTTAAAAGAATAGGAGGATCACATAAAGTATTTGAAAAAAGAAAATTAAATGGATTTATTTAATATTCTTACCTGGATGAGGCAAGCTTGGACGCAGAGCAACAGGAAAGAGAATGAGTTCATGGTGAAGGTGTTCAAGGAACGTATAACACTTGAATGAATTAAAACTGTTACAATTGTGACTTAAATAGTTTAATTGTTCTTTTGTGTTGACACCAAATTTTTATCAGCATATTAAGTATGTGTAAAAAGTAACTTAATTGTTATTTCGAAAACTTTGAACTGATAAGCTGTATGTGTCAATAATGTTAATTGGTTTATATAAATAGGAGTGTTTTTGATTAAATTCATTATTGAGATTTCCTCGAATTGTTTAAAATGGCAGTGAAAATCAGTCTTGTTTTCTGCGGTCTGGTCTTGGCAGTTCAGGTAATGAGAAAAAATCATTTTTCGAAAATAACTATATGTTAATATGTTCAGAATAATTTTCATAAATTTAAGGCTATTCATTCCTACTGATGGTTAAAAATAGTAACGATCCACCTCGATTTGTAGCTATGCTCAAATGCTCTTAATCTCTTACTTTTTTTAAGATAAGTGTTATTTTACTTTGCTTCACTTTGCAAATATCCTTCCTCAATATTTGTATTAACAATTTTAGAAAAATATAATATTTAGTGGTTTCATCTGCGCGTTTAAAGTAATAAATTTTCCAAGCACACGTGACAAAATTAAAAAAAATCAGGAGCAGACTTGAAGTGACTTTGATATTCATCAGACATTTCTAGCAGAATCTCCAATGAAACTACGATTGTGGAAACGAAATATAATGAAGCTTTGTAATTCCTTAATTCCAGACATCCTTCGCCCAGTACCTCGCTGGTAACTCTGTGGTGGAGAACAATGTTGTGGTCAACAGCGGATCATCCAACAGTCTCGGCTATGCTGGCGGTCTCGGCCTGGGCAGCGCGGTCGGCATAAACAACGGCATTGGTCTTGGTGTCGGCAGCGGACTTGGCTTGGCCAGTGGATTGGGCGTCGCTACCACCGGATTGGGCTTGAACACCGGACTCGGCTTGGGTGCTGGACTCGGTCTCGGCAACATCGGTGTGGCGAGCCCAGCTTTCCTCGACCTCAGCCTCCTGTCTGCCGGAGGAGTCTTGCCGATCTCCAGCATGGGCCCCGTCGTCCCAGCCGGCCTCAACGTGGTGTCAGACAACGCGATCGAAGGCGCTCTGCTGATCAGCGGTCAGCTGCCGTTCTTGAGCGCTGTGGCCTTCGAAGGAGCCCTAGCGTCTGGTGGTTCAGGAGCTGCCTCTTGCGGCTGCGGTAACGGCAACATTGGCATCATCAGCGAGACCGGATCTGCCTCCCTCCTGCCAGCTGCCGGTGGTCTTGGTCTTGGAATTGGTGGTATTGGCGGAATTGGTGGTATTGGCGGCATTGGCGGTGTTGGCGCCATCGGTGGAATCGGAGGACTTGGTGGATTCGGAGGTCGTTACTTGTAAATTTTCGGCCAACAAACATCAAATCGAATAATAAAAATGAATGATTAAATGTATTCGTATTATTTTAACATACCTCAGATCTTATAAGTAGAATTGGTGTTATCGCTGGGTAAGGAATACTGGGTGGCACTGCAGGACTCCACCTGGTAGAGGTCCAATTTGTTTGGATTATATTAAACAACTTCTATTAAACTATAACAATAAATAACCTTGATCTAATTAAAGGCGTCCTGGCAAAAGATCAGGTCAAGAGTACCCGAAACCGCCGAGCTTGCGTGATGAGAGTTATGGATGTGGACGAAGCGAAAGATTCTTATATCAAGAAAGTAAGACTATCTCCTCAGAAAATCAATAAATACCGAATCCGGCCAGGTTTCTTTTTCTAATAATAAGGTCATGAGATCAATCAATAGTCCCTTTATTGTTTTACCTCGTAACTCTTGCCGGGAGGTCATTAGTTGACTCGATTGTCCAAGGGACAATCGCTTCAAACTGCGAATCGATCATTAAAATAAATTGCCAATTGTTACAGTTATTTAAAAAAATAGTTACCCTGAAAGAGTAAACGTAGCCAAAAGTCTGAAAAAGATTCTTAAGCAAGCTTTAGCTGACCTATGACTGAATTGTTAATTGAGAACATGGTTCTCACAAACCATCCTTGTTAAGGTGAAACCTTTCACTTTAATACTGTCCAAATTAGTAATCCTAATTTGTGTTTTTTCTATATTTATTGTGTCTGCGGACTCCGTCCACCCCGTAGACGAAATTATGACGTTGTTTTAGTAGGCATTTAAGTGATAGTTAATGTGTGGTTACATACGAGTAGATGGCTTTGTTCAATATTAGAACGCGATATGGTTTCGTGCATTGTATTTAATATAAGGTCAAAGAAAGTTCCGAGTAAATGAGTTTAGCAGCAGTGGTAGATTGTTTTATTCGATGTACCGACGTTTGGTGCCGAAATCCGGGTCGCAAAAATGGGAATCTTGTATGATACCACTACACATGCATACTCACAAAATCACACCTTTTTCTGGAGGAGTGACACTTACTATATCTTTACTCTAGTCGCATGATTTCTGTATATTTTTCCTTCATCATCAAATCTTTATACAAGATCGTTGAGTTCTCTAGACCTATCTTTTATCTGAACTTCCTTGATTTCATTAAGGAAGCACGAATGTACTTCGAATCCTTTCCCTCCAACATTCGTATTAACACTCGTTCAGTTTATCGTGGTCTTCTTAGTTTTCCAAACAATATTCAAAGGATTCCCATTTCTATTCTGTAACGTTAAAGCATTTCCGTATCCTGATTCCAGTGGATAAGTGCCTATGTGCGTATAATTTTCTGTTTTGGTGAGGACGCAACCGGGACTTAAAGCCTTTCAAAACTCTTTAAAACATTATTTTCTTAAGTTCTTCAAAACCTTATTTTCCTGAACAGGGGCTATCTCACTACTACCCATGACTCAATCAACCTTTCGGATATAAGCCGAATCATGGGAGGAGTGCGCTGCTGTCTTGTATACTTCCTCTGCCCTTTCTTGACAGCAAGCATACTCTGCGGGGGCTGAGAAAGTATGACTAAAAAGGACGAGAGTGGCTTTTATCTAAATTAAAAAAATTGTTAAGCGTTAGCGAACTGCTTACAGTGCTTTATCGAAATTTCGTTCAAATAACTGAGTTGTAAGTGTTCACAGAATTTAATTCGTGTTCCTTTGTGCAAGTTTTGCGTTTCGTGGCATTACAAAAACAGGAATGACAATAAAATTACGATTGCAATTGAAATGTATTTAATATTTAATTTTAAAAATTTGTGACATTTCAAAAACTTTCAATTCGTTTCTAGAAAGTTCCGTAGGGGACACCGCCGCACCCACAGTTACCAGAGATAGAGACTGCGCCGGCAGCTGGCAGGCTACCGCTGAAACCCACAGCGCCAAGCACTGGCACGGCGCCAGTGACGATGGTGGTGCCAGAGACTGGCAGCTCTCCAGCGACGGCGAGAGCGCCGTTACCCACACCGCCGTAGCCAGCGCCGACGCCGGCAAGACCGACCGAGCCAACGCCAAGTCCGCCAATTCCGACATTGCCAACTCCCAAACCGAGACCGGAGTTCAAGCCAAGACCAAGTCCAGAGTTGATGCCAAGTCCAGAGTTGATGCCAAGTCCAGAGTTGATGCCAAGTCCCAAGTTGTTAATGCCAGCTACTCCTAAGCCACCAGCCAGTCCCAAGTTGTTGATGCCAGCCAGACCTAAGCCACCATTGTATCCAATCGCGCCAGCGCCGAATGTGTCAACCTCAATAGCAGACACTTCAGATCCACCATAACCCACAGAGCCGTATGATGGACCCAGACCATATCCTCTGCCAATGACTTGGCCGAAGGCTTGCTGTAAATTAAAGGATAAATTTTATTTAACACATCATTCGTTTGCTGCAGAAGCAAAGGAATTTCTCGGGATATATCATAAAGTGACAATATAAATGTAAGAAAACATACAATATAGGTACAGTGCAAATTGGGATTTCTTACGATGTGTGAAAATATCGTGAAGAAACTGGATGTGTAACCATGATGGATCTAATAAGGGTAAGGTTCCCCTGCTAAGGTTGTGGAGATCAGACGGGAGTCGCTTCGAGTATAAACCCGACTCACTCAATTAAGGATCTATGGTTAAAGGCATATCCCAGGCTCCTCTTAAGAGTGGTGAGGATACAACCGTGACCACAGCTGGGGGAGAGTGCAAATTAGGATTTGAGGTTATGCAAAACTAATTAAACTACCAGACTGCTATGACAAAACGTGTGCAAAATAATTATAAAACAAATGATCTTTATATAACCTAATAGTAATATTTTTTCATTTTTAATAAAAATATTGTTTAAGTGAATGAAGTAATGAATGTTTATTTACCTGAAGTAGGCAAGCTTGAATGCACAGCAACAAAAATGCAGAGGTAGACATGTTGGTTTTTCAAAAACGTTGCCTGAATAATGTTAATCAATTTAAATCCCCACCTTTTATACCATTCATTACAACAATTTAATTCTTATGCAACCCAAATTACAAAACGAAACGATAACAACTTCGTAATATATAGGTCTCTATGACAAAACTGATAATAATTGGTATAAATAGGTTGCATGTAATTTTTTGCATACATTGCAGCAACATGGTATCCAAAGGTTTCTTTGCGTTCCTGGCCCTGGGCCTCTTGATCCAGGCGGCGTATGCGCAGTACATCAGTGGAAACTCAGTGGTGGACAACAATATTGTGGTCAATAGTGGATCGTCCAACTCAGTTGGGTATGCTGGTGGATATGGATCTGGTCTTGGAGGGCTTGGATTAGCCGAAGGGTATGGTCTTGGCAGTGGACTTCCCATCAATTCTGCCCTCGGTCTTGGAATTGCTGAAGGAATTAATCTCGGTGGCGGAATACCTTTTAATTCTGGAGTTGGTCTTAGTGGACTGGGAATAGCTGAAGGATATGGTCTAGGAAGTGGTATCAACTTAAATTCTCTAGGTCTAGCCGGAGGGTTGGGATTCGAAGGACTTGGATTTGGTAGTGGATTAGGTATTGCTAATATACCAGCAGCTAGCGTCGAAGTAGTTGGAGCTGGTTTGGGCATCAACGGATTTGGTTCTGCTAGTGGATTCGGCGGAGTGGAAATCGGTGCTGGATTAGGTGGTGTAGGATTAAATAGCGGATTTGGTGCTGGACTTGGCTTTGGCAGTGCTATTTCTAGTCCGGCTTTCCTCGACCTGAATGGATTATCTGCCGGAGGAGTCTTTCAAGTTACTAGTGTTGGACCCGTTGTTCCGTTCGGTATAAATATTGTCTCTGATAATGTTATTGAAGGAGCTTTGTTGATTACTGGTCAACTGCCGTTCCTGAGCGCTGTTGGCTTCGAAGGAGCGATAGCATCTGGTGGTGCTGGAGCTGCTTCTTGTGGATGTGGCAATGGAAATGTTGGTATCATCAGCGAGACTGGGTCTGCAGCTGCTTTCCCGACTGGCGCCCTTGGTCTGGGTATCGGTGGCGCAAATGCCCTTGGAATCAACGGTCTGGGTAACCTGGGCGGTTTGGGGTACTTCATGTGAATTCTTGATGACTGAATAAAGACTTTGGATGACTATAATAAATATGTTTTATTTTGTTAGCCTTAAAATGAAAACATTTTAATTCTTTAATATCTACATAATAACATTACATTAGGTACATATGATCACGTCTATATCCCTTGCGGGGTAGACAGAGCCAACCGTCTTGAAAAGACTGAATGGCCTCGTTCAGCTATTTGGCTTAATGATAGAATTGAGATTCAAATAGTGACAGGTGCTAGCCCATCGCCTAAAAAAGAATCCCAAGTTTGTAAGCCTATCCCTTAGTCGCCTTTTACTACATCCATGGGAAAGAGATGGAGTGGTCCTATTCTTTTTTTTATTGGTGCCGGGAACCACACGGCACGTGCCGGGAAATCTATATAATTTTTTAGCATATCTCATTCTCTAAACATAAGTCCAGGTTATAATTCCACATCTTTGGAGATTTTTTTTGGATGCAAATCGAGTTATTAATTCATGAGTCCGAACCTGGGGTGCATCTGTAACTACAATCCTGGATTGGGAAAGTCAGTTTGTTTAGTGACTCCCGTCCTCCGAAACCTTTGAAAAATAAACCCGTGTACCAACATTTAGAAAAATATCGAAAACTTTTATACTTCAAGACCGTAAAAGTCGTACCAGGAACTGGATTAAAGATACATACATACATAAAATCAAGTCTATATCCCTTGCGAGGTAGACAAAGCCAACAGTTTTGAAAAACTGATAGACCACGTTCAGCTGTTTCGCTTAATGATAGAATTGAGATTCAAATAGTTGCTTGGCCGTCGCTTACAAGAAGAATTACAAATTTATAAGCATATCCCTGGGTTGGTTGAATGGGTTAAGGTTTCTTTCAAAAGGGGATGGGTTGACTATCTGCGAGGGGAGACTTGCGACATCATGCTGATGTCTTGCACTGGGGTAGGAAATATATAGAATAGCTAATTTTCGATGGTTTTATTGAAATTTATAATAAAAAAAAGAAAAAGAAACAGTATGTTATGTATGTTAAGGAGTATGATGGGTGTGAAATTGAGTGACAGGATAAGGAACAGCGTGATAAGGGAATGTTGTGATGTGAAAGAAGATGTAGTTACAGGAATAGAAAAGGGTATGTTAAGATGGTTCGGTCATGTGGAGAGGATGAATGAAAGCAGGTTGACTAAGCAGATATACAAGGAGAGTGTGGAGGGAAAGGTCGGAGTGGGAAGACCTAGACGAACGTATCTTGATCAAATTAAAGACGTCCTGGTAAAGGGTCAGGTCAAAAGTACCCGAAACCGCCGAGCTTGTATGAAGAGAGTTATGAATGTGGACGAAGCGAAAGAAGTATGCAGAGATCGTGGCAAGTGGAAAGAGGTAGTCTCTGCCTACCCCTCCGGGAAAGAGGCGTGATTTTATGTATGTGTATGTATGTATGTATGTTATGTATTATAGGTCCTAAACTATAAATCTAAGTATTATAGGTCCAGACGCGTTGCGAACACGCGGGCGAGACACAATTATATTAGTATTTTGCGTGAACGCAAATAAATGTGAACACTGTGTGATAAAAAGAGAATAATTTTCTATAAATATAAAAATAAGGCGCTTTTTCTAAGGTGCTCAGCAAACGTCTGAGTTAGCTGCGCGCGGGCAGCTCTCTTGCGCAGCGTATTGCTAAGTATTGCAGTACAGCGCGGGAATTTGCCCGCGTAGTGGGAACTCTTTCTGGGTGCCAAAATTTAAATAGTAATATTTTTAGTCTGTAATTTAGAATAGTTTTTTTTTTCATTCTTAAACTAGCTGTGTCCGCGACTTCGTCCGGTTGGAATAGTTATTTTGGGCATCATTGAAGCCCTCAAGGAGAAATAATTTTCCCCGTTTGTTTTTTCACATTTTACATTTTTTCTTCGCTCCTAATAGTTGCAGCGTGATGTTATATAGCCTAAAGCCTTCCTCGATAAATGGTCTATTCGACGCAAAAAGAATTATTTAATTCGAACCAGTAGTTCCTGAGATTAGCGCGTTTAAACAAACAAACAAACTCTTCAGCTTTATAATATTAGTATAGATTAATTAATATTAGTTGTATTTTCTATAAAGGTGCGTATAACACGTCAACAATATGAAATATTGTTTGCAACATCTAACAATTTACACATTAGAATAAAAATATCATACCTATATCATTTGAAAGAAAAAATAATAACCTGTTAAACAACTTAATACTTAACATGTTCTATAAATTTAGTGTCCACATTACTGTTATCTCTACGCACCTTAACAGAATTAATGTTTACTACTTATTTTATGTTTTTTTGAACGTCTGAATTGCTTTAAGAAAAGGATGAAAGGGTACATGGCCATAGGTACCGCATTTCTGCTCGTCTCGGTGCACTGCCGTGTAACCACCTGCCTGTGCACTCAGATCTTAGGAGGTAGTTTTTGTACAAGTGGAACGCAAAAGAAATAAATTATATCATTAGACTAGCTGACCCGCGCAACTTCGTTTGCGTGTATCCCGCTACTTATTACACACATATTATGACACTAACTCCCATATTATTCGCATGTGCCTCAGTAAAAAAATATCTAAATATGTACTTAGAAACAAAAGAAAGATACCTATTCTATTAAGTTCTTTTTCTGAACTTATCTTAACTTAAATTACGATTTTTTTTAAATTATTTTCCTAATATTAAATTGACCTAACTTTAAATTTTAACCAAAATCTTAATAGAAAATATCAATCCATAAATTACGGTTTTATATTTTAAAAAACTAATCTTACTAATAAGTGCGATTTAATACTAACCTTAGAATACAATACCTACTATTATCATACAATTATTGTTGTCGCGCTGAAAAGCACGTTTTATTTTTCTCAAAGAGCTGCGATAAATAAACGCGTCCGATCGCTTCCAATTTCAAAGTGCTAATGGGGAGCCGCTGTTTTTTTTTTTTTTTGACTATGAGAACATAGTTTGCCTAAGGGGCATTCACTATTACAGCGGGACGTTTTTAGGCGAGGGCTTGACGCTCCTCCTAACAGCCCAAAAGCGCGAGGGGGGGGAGCCGCTGCCGCCGACGCGCTATTTATAGGGACGCTGCCCCCGCCGCCGCGGCCGGCCCGTACCGTGCCGCAATACTAATATCGTGATATCTCCTAAACTATATGTCTAAATAACACACTGTAAACTGCAAAAATAATCTAAATTAAATGCTCGTGATGATGAACTTACTTATTTTGATAAGGATATATGTATTATTGGTTATATCACCAGTTAAACATCACCCAACGAATTAAATGTTTTTTTAATACAGAAAAGTAGTTTTTGTGACTTAAATAAAAAAGCTGGATATATGTCATCGCGGACTTTTTTGTAGAACTAATAAAGACCAATGTTTTTGCTATACATTGTTCTTACTTGTATCCAACGGTATAAGCGGCGCACGCACAAATGCAATCTTCAATTAGATTTTTTTTCTGACTTCTTGGACATAAATCGCTATAACTCAGCTAATATAGTTTCAATGTATTTCAATTATATATAAAAACCTGTCGGAGAAAATACTCTTTCTATTAGTGAAAACCGCATCAAAATCCGTTGCGTAGTTTTAAAGTTTTATGCATACGAAGGGACTACAGACAAAATGGGCGACTTTGTTTTATACTATGTAGTGATAACTCATTAATCTGTTTCTTTATTTAGTAATCGGATGTCGTTTGTAAAATGTATTTACAAATACAGGCCATTGAGACCGGCTCGTCCGCCGATACCACCGATGCCGCCAATGGCACCAATACCGCCGATTCCAGCAAGACCAGCAGCACCTAAACCAAGTCCGGCAGCGGGCAGGAGGGAGGCAGATCCAGTCTCGCTGATGATGCCAATGTTGCCGTTACCGCAGCCGCAAGAGGCAGCTCCTGAACCACCAGACGCTAGGGCTCCTTCGAAGGCCACAGCGCTCAAGAACGGCAGCTGACCGCTGATCAGCAGAGCGCCTTCGATCGCGTTGTCTGACACCACGTTGAGGCCGGCTGGGACGACGGGGCCCATGCTGGAGATCGGCAAGACTCCTCCGGCAGACAGGAGGCTGAGGTCGAGGAAAGCTGGGCTCGCCACACCGATGTTGCCGAGACCGAGTCCAGCACCCAACCCGAGTCCGGTGTTCAAGCCCAATCCGGTGTTCAAGCCCAATCCACTGGCCAAGCCAAGTCCGCTGCCGACACCGAGACCAAAGCCGTTGTTTATGCCGACCGCGCTACCCTGGCCGAGACCGCCAGCATAGCCGAGACTGTTGGATGCTCCGCTGTTAACGACAACATTGTTCTCCACCACAGAGTTACCAGCGAGGTACTGGGCGAAGGCGGTCTAGAATAAAAGAAAAACAGTCAGTAGAGGAAGCCATTGGATATGAGTGTTGTGAACTCTCTGTGTCCGTAGCTTAGTTAAGTGCAAGAGAACTGCCTCTGTTGGTACGGACTTATCTTGTGGACATGTACGTGCTTTTTGAGGAAAAAAAGGCTTACCTCTGGGAACAGATGGAAAGACCGATCAAACAATATTGCCTCAACATTGCAACAACAACAACATCTTATTTAGATTTGAATTCGGAAAAACTAAGAACGCAGAAAACAGGGCGAAGTGGATAAATTTTCGGAAAGTGACTTCTGATCAGCAACTAACTAACTGACTGGGTCAGGTCAAGAGTACCTGAAACTGACGAGCTTGTATGAAGAGAGTTATGAATGTGGATGAAGCGAAGGAAGTATGTAGAGATCGTCGCAAGTGGAAAGATGTAGTCTCAGCCTACCCCTCCGGGAAAAAGGCGTGGTTTTATGTATTTATGTATGAATCATCGACTAAGAAGTAAAACAAAATCCATGACATAAGTCAAGCCTCGATCTAACTTTAAGATGAGCTAATCAGTGTGGCTTAAAAAAGAAATAATAAACACACAAATTACCTGAACGGCCAAGACCAAACCGCACAATACGAGGGTGACTTTAGCTGACATTGCGTTGATTTGAAACTGAAATCAATACTTACTTGCCTTTAAAACATCTACTATTTATATACACTCTCACGCTATTGACACATATATTATTATCAAAAATTGCAATTAATTGTTTATGAATTTCAAAGGTCTGTTTCAAAATGCGTGATAAGCGATGATGAAATAATCTGGATTTATTGATATAAATACTGAACAATTGAGTTTGAAATTTATTCCAAGTTCTGTGTGGAACATTAAAAAAAAATCATGTCCACTTTTGCATTCCTGTTACTGTGCATCCAAGCTTGCTTAGTCCAGGTGAGTTAAGTAATAATTTGTGATTTTTTTCAAAATTGAAGACAATCTTACTGGTAATCGTAGCATTAACAAGCTACTTCAAATGTCATGATAATCTTAAGGATTGTGGAACTTCTGCAACTAGCCTAGGTTAATGGTGCCCTAAGACTCATTCTTCTTTTTGTTGATTATATATTAAGATCTTAGTATTCGTTTTAATTAAATTCAGTGGCTTGTGCATGAACTTGAGATTCTTCTTTAAGCAGATTGTGCTAGTGACCTGTCACTATTTGAATCTCACTTCAAACTTGAAGCTATCCAGTTAAACATAGCTTTGTGGCTATTAGTTTTGTCCTGTCATTAATGGAGAATAACCTTAACTCAATTTTCAGCAAGCCTTCAGCCAAGCCATATTAAATGGTTATGGCCTGGGTCCATCTTACGGAGCTATTGGCTATGGCGGATCTGAAGTGACTGCCGTTGAGGTCGACACATATGGCGCAGGAGCGATTGGCTACAATGGCGGTTTGGCTGGAATCGGCGGCTTGGGTGTTGGCAACTTGGGACTGGCTGGCATCAACAACATAGGACTCGCTGGTGCCGGTGGATTAGGATTGGCTGGCATCAACTCTGGACTTGGTCTTGGAATAAACTCCGGTCTCGGTTTGGGAGTTGGCAATGTCGGAATTGGCGGACTTGGCGTTGGCTCGGTCGGTCTTGCCGGCGTCGGCGCTGGCTACGGCGGTGTGGGTAACGGCGCTCTCGCCGTCGCTGGAGAGCTGCCAGTCTCTGGCACCACCATCGTCAATGGCGCCGTGCCAGTGCTTGGCGCTGTGACCTTCAGTGGCAGCCTGCCCGCTGCTGGCGCAGTCTCCATCTCCGGCAACTGTGGATGCGGTGGCACCCCATACGGAACCTTCTGAATCGCAAAATAGCAAATTGAAATAAAATGCTTTTCAAAACATTTTCTGGTCTGATTTCAAACAATATTAATCTGACAATACTGAAGTTTTCTTTATAATCAAACATAAAGGAACGAGTTATATAAAATTGTCTGGTTTATCTGCAGCTGAATGTTCCTAAGTATATATTTCTAAAGGAAGACATTTGGACGCAATAGCATTTTAAAGAAATTGCTAAATTAGATGCAAGTACCCGTAGTAAAGATAAATAAAGTTTACGAAACAAATGAATAAGATCTAAACTATTATTGTAAGGAAGCAAAGCTTTCATAGTTTTCGTTTATTCATTCGTCGAAATATTGAAAGCTCGAGAAAAAATTTTTCAACACTACAAAATTACCAATAAAGAAAACATGTAAAAAGGTTTATTAACTTAAAACGCAAACGTATATTTCTAAACTGAAAATAATAGTTCCCGTGGAATTTGCGAAAAACCTGTATACTCACGTAGATGGCGTTAAATTCGCGTGGGCAAAGCTGCGTGTAAAAACTAATTGGTTAGATAACCAATTAGTTTTTACACTACTATAACTAATATTGTAAAGCTGAAGAGTTTGTTTGTTTGTTTGTTTGAACGCGCTAATCTCAGGAACTACGGGTTCGAATTAAAAAATTCTTGAATAGACTGTTTACCGAGGAAGGCTTTAGGCTATATAAAACATCATGCTGCAACTATTAGGAGCGAAGAAATAATGGAAAATGTGAAAAAAATAACGGGGAAAATTATTCATCCTTGAGGGCTTCAATGCTACCCAAAATAACTATTCTACGCGGACGAAGTCGCGGGCACAGCTAGTTTTGTTATATTTTTTTTAACTCGTTCACACGGATTATTTTGAATTTTCACAGAGCACTAAGCGCGCACAATATTTTTTTAATTTTTTTTTTCTAGCGGCCAGTTGCAACCTCTTTCTTTTTGAAGAGTTTGTTCTTATACGAATTTTATTAATACGAGTATTTTCAATGTACAGAAATGACTTCTTTTTTACTAAAAAATTTTTTTGTATTCAATACTTTAATATGTCACGTACCTATAACAAAAAATTTGAAATTAGATTTTTTTAATTTATTTATACTATAATTAAATATTGAATTAAAGAGATGGTTATGAATTCCAAAACACTTTGTAAGTTTAACATTTAATCAAGGTAAAGGGCTTAAAGCCTGTTACTATTTAAAGTTTTTCCTCGAGAAACACTGGCTGGTGACCATGCTCGAAGCCAAAACTGCATTGAATAGGTTTGTTCTATTTGGTTGGTCATGGACTTGTTGGCAACTGCAGTCCTTTTCACCTATGTTATTGTCTTTGATTGTGAGAGAGTGAGAGGGAAGAAGAAGAAATCGAAGTCAGCTTGTATTAATGCTTACGAATTGAGTTGCCTGAATGTGCTGATTTCCTTTTCACATTTAAAGAAAGTGTTCGTTTTAATATGATTTCATTGCTTTTACGTTTATACAGTGCCGTGTGGTTTTCGGCAATAATAGAAAAAAGAATAGGACCACAAATCTCTTTCCTATGGATGTCGTAAAAGGGATAGGCTTATAAACTTGGTATTCTTCTTTTAGACGACGTGCTTGCAACCTATCACTTGATATGAATCTTAATTCTATCAGTAAGCCAAACAGCTGATTGTGGCCTATTAGTCTTTTCAAGACTGTTGGCTCTGTCTACCCCGAAAGGGATATAGACGTGATTATGTATGTATGTTATCATTCGGATCAAAAGTAAAATAAGGCAAGAAATATAGTCAAGAGCGTTTTATTTTAGTTTGTTTTCGCCATTTAGAAGATTCCGTAAGCGGTGCCACCGCATCCACAGTTACCAGAGATGGAGACTGCACCAGCGGCTGGCACGTTGCCACCGAAGGTCACAGCGCCGAGCACTGGCACGGCGCCATTGACGATGGTGGTGCCAGAGACTGGCAGCTCTCCAGCGACGGCGAGAGCGCCGTTACCCACACCGCCGTAGCCAGCGCCGACGCCGGCAAGACCGACCGAGCCAACGCCAAGTCCGCCAATTCCGACATTGCCAACTCCCAAACCGAGACCGGAGTTCAGGCCAAGACCAAGTCCAGAGTTGATGCCAAGTCCTAGGTTGTTAACGCCAGCTACTCCTAAGCCACCAGCCAGTCCCAAATTGTTGATACCAGCCAAGCCCAAGTTGCCAACTCCCAAGCCTCCAAGTCCGTTATAGCCAGTCGCTCCAGCACTGAATGTGTCGACCTCAATGGCAGTCACTTCGGAACCACCATAACCCCGGGCGCCGTACGAGGGACCAATGCCGTACCCGCCGAAGATGGCTTGGCTGACAGCTTGCTGAAGGTAAAATAGTAAATAAATATAAACGGGACAAATTACACAGATTGAGCTAGCCTCAAAATACATAAGTTCGAGACTTGTATTACAAGATACTAACTCAACGATACTATATTTTATAATAAAAACTTATATAGATAAACATTCAAGACCCAGGCCAATCAGAAAAAGTTCTTTTCTCATCATCCCCTGGCCGGGATTCGCACCCGGGACCTCCGGTGTCACAGACAAGCGTACTGTACGTAGCTGCGCCAAAGGGGCCGTCGAAACTGAAGGTTATTTCAACTGTCAGATTATTTGGGGATTATGTGCAGCCTCCACCAGGCAGAGGGGAAGACCGAAGAAAACCTGCTTATATGTTTTTTAATATCGTAATGCCAGCTAATGGTCTTAAAGCTGAAAACGCTGCAGAACGGAAAAAGTGGAAAGATAAATTTTGTAGGGTGAATTATGATTCACCTTACAACATTATACCTTTTTTTTTAAAGCATACTGACAGAGAATAGAACTGGCAATAGGTTTAGGCGTTGGTTTATGTAATGAATTTATTGAATAAATACCTGAACAAGGCAAGCTTGGATGCACAGCAACAAGAAAGCAAAAGTGGACATGTTTTTGCAGGTAAGACTTCGGTATGATATCCTTTCACAATTCGTTTCGCCTTTTATACTGGTTTTAAAGTGTTATCGCCAAATACAAATGTACTGATTTACCTCATATTTTTTTTGAAACAATTAAAAAGAAATATTGTATTGATAGTAATTTGCAAGTTGAACGTGATGAGTACAATAGTTTGTTATCAATTCAAATTATGGCGAAATAATGAAATTTTATAATTAGGTTATTGATAATGATGTAGTATATAAATCGGTTGGAAGTTTACCTGAGACATATTGAAGTTGATCAGTCAATCAAAATGGCATCCAAAGTTTTTTTCGCTTTCTTGGCTCAAGCCCTCCTGATCCAAGCAGCTTTTGCCCAATATATCAGTGGAAACTCAGTGGTAGACAACAATATTGTAGTCAACAGTGGATCCAACAGTATCGGCTATGCTGGCGGTCTTGGCCAGGGCAGCGCGGTCGGCATAAACAACGGCATTGGTCTTGGTGTCGGCAGCGGACTTGGCTTGGCCAGTGGATTGGGCTTGAACACCGGATTGGGCTTGAACACCGGTCTCGGACTGGGTCTTGGCAACATCGGTGTGGCGAGCCCAGCTTTCCTCGACCTCAGCCTCCTGTCTGCCGGAGGAGTCTTGCCGATCTCCAGCATGGGCCCCGTCGTCCCAGCCGGCCTCAACGTGGTGTCAGACAACGCGATCGAAGGCGCTCTGCTGATCAGCGGTCAGCTGCCGTTCTTGAGCGCTGTGGCCTTCGAAGGAGCCCTAGCGTCTGGTGGTTCAGGAGCTGCCTCTTGCGGCTGCGGTAACGGCAACATCGGCATCATCAGCGAGACCGGATCTGCCTCCCTGCTGCCAGCTGCCGGACTTGGTCTGGGTGCTGCTGGTCTTGCTGGAATCGGCGGTATTGGTGCCATTGGCGGTATCGGTGGTATCGGCGGACGAGCCGGACTCAATGGCCTGTATTTGTAAATACATTTTCACGATTGAGAACCGAATACAATACAAACTGATTTATGAAATAGTCCATCTTATTATTTACCCAATTTTTCTCTTAGCATCGACAAGAATATGGAGCAATGGGGGTTGAGTGTTCAAAAGAGCGCGTCCGTTCTAAGTTGCAAAAGATAGATGGTTAACGCCCTGTAGGTATACCAATAACTCTTTTCTGAGTACAGTACATCTTTACACCTTATTTAAAGTTGTTTTCGCTGCAGGTTAGAAGTAAATTTGTACAAAAACAAATTCTGCGTGTTGAATTGAAACATATTCTTCACCTTCATCCAGGTGTTCGTTTTTAGTATTTGTTGAACCTAAATTTTGCGGAGGGAAGCCCGAAGTGCGTCATCACATACATCTCAATTTAGTTTGTAACATACATATAATCACGTCTATATCCCTTGCGGGGTAGACAGAGCCAACAATCTTGTAAAGACTGATAGGCCACGTTCAGCTATTTGGCTTTATGATGGAATTGAGATTCAAATAGTGACAGGTTGCTAGCCCATCGCCCAAAAAAAAGAATCCCAAGTACGTAAGCCTATCCCGTAGTCGCCTTTTACTATCCATGGGAAAGACATGGAGTGGTTCCATTCTTTTTGTATTGGTGCCGGGAACCACACGGCACGTTTTTAACCTTAATCACGTTCCTGGATTATGCACGTCAGGTTTGAAGACAGAGAAGGGAATATTGGATCATGATTACATACTTAGGGATAATTAGGGATAGGCTTACATACTTGAGATTCTTTTTAGGCGATGGGCCAGCAACCTGTCACTATTTGAATCTCAATTCTATCATTAAGCCAAATAGCTGAACGTGGCCATTCAGTCTTTTCAAGATTGTTGGCTCTGTCTACCCCGCAAGGGATATAGACGTGACGATATGTATGTATGTATGTATTACATACGCATACAATAACCTGATTAAGTAGATTCCCTAACGATGTTTACCTCACCGTAAGATCGGTTAGCAATAAAATTGTGCTTTTATTAAAACAGGAATAGGGATGTTTATCCGGCACCTTAGCTGTTCCTACTGACGCTTTAAAAAGGTGGTGCGTAATTACACCAATAGAAAAAAGAATAGGACTACTCCATCTCTGTTCTATGGATGTCGTAAAACGCGACTAATGGAAGGGTTTATAAACTTGGGATTTTTCTTTAAAGCGATGGGCTAGCAACCTGTCACTATTTGAATCTCAATTCTATCATTAAGCCAAATAGCTGAACGTGGCCATTCAGTCTTTTTAAGACTATGGCTCTGTCTACCCCGCAAGGGATATAGACGTGACCATATGTATGTATGTAGGTAGAGCCATAGGTGGTAGCACATAGGTCATATGTTATGGAAAAACATCTTTTTCCCCTTTATATTTGTTCCGAGTGTCATTCAGATGGTAAGTTTCGTCTCATCTTATCATTGTCAAGTTAAAGGAAAAGTACAAGTAATAAAAAATCTATTCATAAAAATTAGGCGAGACGTGTTGACGCCGATTGAGACAGCTCCAAACCCATATTTTTATGATTTAATCTCCAAAATTTCTGTTCCCGCGGGATTAAGACATTTTTAGATACGGCATTATTGCGGCTGCGCACTGATATGTCAGTCTATCAATAAATCAATTTTTCTTTTATGTATAAAGAATTTTAATGCTGTTTAAAAAAAGAATACTAGCGTTTGCGCAAGGCTTCGCTCCAGTGTGAATTCGCAGAAATGTCATTCTAAACTCTATGTTGCTTCCGAATGTTTATTCTCTGTGCCAAATTCCGAAGAAATGTGTCCGGTAGTTTTTCAGCTTATTCATTGCAAACAAAAATAAAACATCTTCCTTTGTTTTTTAGTAATAGTGGATTAATAATATTGAATTCATAGTGTTGACTCCAGCATCAGGTTGTCGTCATTTCTATTCTCAACATAATTCAGCACGAGAGCGAGCAGTCTTACTAGTAGAACTACTGGATGTTTATCTTCCCAATAAACTTACTAACTGATAGTAGGATTAGGTTTATACGCATATGTCGATACTCGTTTTTATCGTCATCGTGATTTTGAAGATAGGTCCAGGGAGAAGTCTCTGGGCCAAAAATTCTTCTTCGACCATGACCATATCTAATACTGGTTAAATCAGGATCTATTGTCTGATAATTGACAAAAGTTCTGTAATATGGACTTATCGACCTATTAAAGGCGGTTATTTTTCATTGAAAAGGTTAAGGTCGTTTTACCATGAAGGCCACCCCTTAATTTATTCTCATATCCTACCAACGGGGCACAAAGCACAAGAGGAGGGAATTCATCTTACATCTATACTGCTCCTAGAAACCTTGCACCCTGCACCTATACTGTCCCTAGAATCAAGGCCGGTGGGATGGTGTAAGCTTGTTTCTGCTGCCTGGCAAAAATCAAAAAAGTCCCACGTTTCTGGATGCACAAATTTGAGATTTGTCCCAGCCCACAAGTTGCTCTGATTCCTGATGGGCGGAATTGAAATGGTGCTGCAGCAGTGCCTGCAAATCTCTTGAATTAAAAAAAAAACTACATCATTATATGAATTCAATGTATGTAGGAAGGTTTTATTTATTTAAACTTCATTGTCAACCATTGGGTCTGACAGAGAACTTTATGTGGAATTTTATGGAACTTTATGGAGAATTTATTTATCAAGTTTGTTGAAAATTTACAAGTAACGTCCACCAAGACCGCCGAAACCACCGATACCGCCAATTCCGCCGATACCGTTGATGCCACCGATTCCAGCAAGACCAGCAGCACCCAGACCAAGTCCGCCAGCGGGCAGGAGGGAGGCAGATCCAGTCTCGCTGATGATGCCAATGTTGCCGTTACCACAGCCGCAAGAGGCAGCTCCTGAACCACCAGACGCTAGGGCTCCTTCGAAGGCCACAGCGCTCAAGAACGGCAGCTGACCGCTGATCAGCAGAGCGCCTTCGATCGCGTTGTCTGACACCACGTTGAGGCCGGCTGGGACGACGGGGCCCATGCTGGAGATCGGCAAGACTCCTCCGGCAGACAGGAGGCTGAGGTCGAGGAAAGCTGGGCTCGCCACACCGATGTTGCCAAGACCCAGTCCGAGTCCGGTGTTCAAGCCCAATCCGGTGTTCAAGCCCAATCCGGTGTTCAAGCCAAGTCCGCTGCCGACACCAAGACCAATGCCGTTGTTTATGCCGACCGCGCTGCCCAGGCCGAGACCGCCAGCATAGCCGAGACTGTTGGATGATCCGCTGTTGACCACAACATTGTTATCTACCACTGAGTTTCCACTGATGTATTGGGCAAAAGCTGCCTGGATCAGGAGGGCTACAGCCAAGAATGCGAAGGTAGCTTTGGATGCCATGTCGATTAATTCACAAAATGATGCTTATTCACCAAATGTGTGAACTATTTATATCGATACATTTTATCAGTTTTGTCATAAAGACCTACATTGCGTGTGCTTACAATTGATAGTAAAATATATTAAAGTTCACGTTTGCTTGCGTATTTTATCACCTTAAAAAGTTGAAGTGACTTCTTGATGATACCTAATGAAAGTTACTATGAATTGTGAAAATTTATGATTACAAGAAACTGTATAAAAGAAACAAGATTTGTTGAGTTAGCATCAGTTAGAGAACATCTTTCGAAGTAAAACATGTCCACTTTTGCTTTTTTGTTGTTGTGCATCCAGGCTTGCCTCATCCAGGTATTTATTTTTTTACATTTGAACTAGCTGTCCCGGCAAACGTTGTATTGCCATATAATTTTTTAAAGTAATTTCTAGTTTAAAAATATGTTAATGGTGGACAACCCTTATCACTAAGGGGTATGAATAATAGATGTTGGCCGATTCTCAGACCTACTCAATATGCTCACAAAAGTCAAGCCGTTTTAGAGGAGTACGGGAACGAACATTGTGACACGAGAATTTTATATATAAGATTTCTTTATCATCTGAATTTATGAATTCTGCTTCTCTTTAATACCACCGAGACCTCTGCAAAATTTCACCCAACCTAATCTCTTAAAAATGATGTGTAATCAAAAGTTTCACCGTTTAACCCGTTCATTTCGAACTTTGTATATAACAAAATAGCGCGTCTTACGAACATCAGAAGCTCGAGCATTTTTAAATGTAAGCACCAAATTAAATCGCTCCTAATTAAATGGGATTATATTGATACTGAACAGTTTTTACAAATTCCAGTCTAATTTACTGTCAGGTCCTGCGAAGCATCTTCACTTGTAATTTATATATTTGTTTTCTTTTTTCACCTTTTTTCCTTTAAACAAACGATATCTATGTAATTTAGAAGTTTGATTAATGTCTTGTATAGCATGTAACTATTAACTCTTGTAAACTTATTGTCGGCTACTTTTAACGTTATATATATGTTCTATAACATTGGTTACCATAGGACAGGCATGTTGCCTAGTGTGGGACCAATTGTATAACCAATTGTAGCAAACCTAAATGTTAATAAAAATAAATTTCATTCAATTTCATTCAAGTAACTAGGTATAAGTGAATATTCTCTTATGTATCACTAGAGGCCGCCCGCAACTTCGTCCGCATGGAAACCCTATCAATCCGCGGGAACACCGGGATAAAAAGTAGCCTATATGATGTTCTGGGTCTTCAGCTACCCACATAGCAAATATCATCGTAATCGGTTCAGTAGTTGTTGCGTGAAAGAGTAACAAACATCCATACTGACATACTCACAAACTTTCGCATTATAATACTCGTATTAGTAGGATGTACATCAAGGAAAATAAGAATAAAGAGAAGTTCACTACAAGGGAACTAATTATTTCTGGAGAAATTTCTTCCAGCAGGTCTATTATCAGGAGGCAGTGTTATCTTTACACAAAAATCATTTTACTTTCAGCAAGCCTACAGCCAAATTCTTGGCCTCAACAGCTATGGACCATCCTACGGCACTGTGGGTTACGGCGGATCTGAAGTGACTGCCATCGAGGTAGACACATTTGGTGCCGGCGGATACGGATATAACGGCGGCTTGGCTGGAGTTGGTGGCTTGGGAGTTGGCAACTTGGGTCTGGCTGGCATCAACAACTTAGGACTGGCTGGTGGCTTAGGAGTAGCCGGCGTTAACAACCTAGGACTTGGCATCAACTCTGGACTTGGACTTGGCTTGAACTCCGGTCTCGGTTTGGGAGTTGGCAATGTCGGAATTGGCGGACTTGGCGTTGGCTCGGTCGGTCTTGCCGGCGTCGGCGCTGGCTACGGCGGTGTGGGTAACGGCGCTCTCGCCGTCGCTGGAGAGCTGCCAGTCTCTGGCACCACCATCGTCACTGGCGCCGTGCCAGTGCTTGGAGCTGTTGGTTTCAGTGGCAACGTGCCAGCTGCTGGCGCCGTCTCCATCTCTGGCAACTGCGGATGCGGTGGTGTTCCATACGGAACCTTCTAAGCATCTCACAGAACAAAATGATTAAATAAAATTTGAACAAACATAAGTAGTTTTACAAAAATTGGATTTAACTTATTTTTCTCAAAATGCGCCTTGTTTCTTTGTCATTCCTTTACTGCAATTAAGGTAGATAATACACACACACAATTACGTCTATATCCCTTGCGGGGTAGACAGAGCCAACATTCTTGAAAAGACTGATAGGCCACGTTCAGCTATTTGGCTTTAAGATAGAATTGAGATTCAAATAGTAACAGATTGCAAGCCATCGCCTAAAAGAAGAATCTCAAGCCTATCCCTTAGTCGCCTTTTACGATATCCACGGAAACGAGGATGGAGTGGTCCTATTCTTTTTTTCATTGGTGCCAGGAGCCACGGCATGGAAGATATAGATAGATAAAACTCTTTATTGCACCATAATAGTAAAAAATAAAAAACAGCACAAAGCAGATAGAGATAGTACAAAGGCGGACTTATCGCTCATGCGATCTCTTCCAGTCAACCTTTGGGTATATAGATAATAGAACTTTATTAATAACTGTAGAATTATTTCTATTCAATCTGAGAAGAGTGGCGAGGATGCAACTGGGACTAAAGCCAGGAGGAAGATTTTTTTTTCTTTAATCTACACTTTTATGCGTTTAGTTTCGTGGCACAAAAATTAAGCAGAGTTGGGACATTTCTTTAAAAATGGAGAACTCGATAACTAACTTAAAGATTTGTATCACATAATGATCAGATTTAGAGACTAAAAACCACAATGACAGAATTTTAATTCGTGAAGGAAAACTCAAATAAAGGAAGATAAATCCTAAAAAATAACCTCTGAAACTATCTGCTTTACTGGTATAGAGATGAAGAAAAAAGATATGAGAATAACATCGGTAGCAATATGTGAATGCCATATTAGGTCCTGGCTCAGTGATACGCTTATGGAATATGACTTCAGTATGATAAGCATTGCCTAGACTGAGTCTTGGATGTTTATTTATAAAAGAATTCATACAAGCTTGCTATTTTATTTTACTTATACTTAAATGACGTGTGCGCACGCTGTCGTCGCTGGGCGGAATGGGGCCGAGGTAGGGTCGCGTGGCCGGATGACGCCGGATGACGCCGCGACCCCCGCTCCTCGTCACTTCCCCGGCATTGCGTTCCGTTCCTCGTATTGCGGCGCGAACATATCCTGGGGCCCTTGAAAGCCCTGCTTTCAAGACTCTTCTACAAGGATGCAAATTTTGTTCAAGGCTCGTCTGGTTACGCCCTTGGAAGTGCGGATGTCCGCTACCCTCGGCACGCCGTCTGTCCCTGGGTATGTCGCTTCGACTCTGCCCATACGCCACATCAGAGGTGGAAGGTTGTCCTCCTTCAAGACTACCAAGTCTCCTGTCTTGAGGTCAGCCTGCCGTATACGCCATTTGACTCGTTGCTGAAGTTCCGCCACGTATTCAGCTTGCCACCGCTTCCAGAAGTGTTGCCGGAGGTGCTCCAGGAGATTGTAGCGGTGTAGCCTCTTCATGTTGTCATCAAGCAGCGACGGGCCCGGTAGTGATGTGAGCGGCCTGCCAAGGAGAAAGTGTCCCGGTGTGAGCGCATTGTAGTCGTTAGGAGAGGGTGACAGAGGGGTGAGAGGGCGACTATTGAGGATTGCCTCTATTTGGGCGAATAGAGTAGACAGCTCTTCGAAGGTGAGGTGTGTGTCGCCCATTATACGTTTTATATGGAACTTTGCAGACTTGATGCCTGCTTCTACATAGCCGTTAAAGTTAGGAGCGTAAGCCGGGGTAAATGAAAACTTTATATCATGATCAGATGCAAAGGCAACAAAGGAGTCTGAATAAAGCTTGAAGAAGTGTTGCAGCTCCTTTGCAGCTGCGACAAAATTTCTTCCATTGTCAGATATGATTTCTTTGGGCTTACCCCTTCTAGATATGAACCGACGCAGGGCAAGTATGTAATGTTCTTTAGAAAGTTCACTTACGGCTTCTAAATGGACACACTTGTATCTCAGGCATATAAAGAGGCACAAGTAACATTTTGTTATTTTACATCCGCGACCGCGGCGGTCTGCAATGAGGTAGGGCCCTCCATAGTCAACTGATACAGTAGAAAATGGAAAGTCCGGAACTAGGCGCTGAGAAGGAAGTGTGCCCATAATGTTGGACATGGTTTTACCACAGTATCGCCTGCAAGTGACACATTTGCGAGCTGTGCGTCGAGCCAGGTCCCTACCGGATACTGGCCAGAACTGCTCACGAACAGATGCTAATAAAAGCTGGGGCCCTGCATGTAAAAGGCGTCTGTGTTCATATGTGAAAAATAATTGTGTTAGAGTGTGTTTAGCACATAAAAGTATAGGATGTTTCTGTGAATATTCTAAGTTAGACTTATCGAGCCTCCCCCCTACTCTCAGAATGTTCTGAGAGTCGATGAATGGATTTAAGGGAAGTAAGTTTGACTTTGAGTTAATAGGTTTGTTACAAAGAAGTGATTTGAGTTCCTGTGGGAATGACTCCTTTTGTGAAAGTTTAACAAGTGTTAGTTTAGCAACTTCTAATTCCTCTACACTAAATGGTCCCCCCTTATGGGATTGATATTTACATTTGATATTTATAAAACGTTGTACATATGCCATGGTGTGCAGCAATCGTTTATAGTTTGAAAATCTGGAAAAATCTATGGTGGAAGAGATTGGTTTTGTAGTTATGTGTAATGACGTTATCTTTGACTCTGGAATGTTATGTATTTCTTTGTCTTTAGCTAAGGTGGGCCACTCGGACTCCGGTAGTAAAATGAAGGGAGGTCCATGCCACCATAGCTTGGATGAATGTATGAATTGTGGATCTAGTCCTCGTGATGCTAGATCAGCTGGATTGACTTCCGTAGGGACGTGATGCCAGGTGGACTCTTTAGTTAGCGATTGGACTGCAGAAACCCTATTAGCAACGTAAGTTTTAAGCTTGGATGGACAAGTGTTTAGCCAAGCCAGAACAACAGTAGAGTCAGTCCAGAAAGTGATACGATGTATGGGTTTTCGAAGTGCTGAGCGCACAGTGTCGCATAAGCGAGCAGCTAATAAGGCACCACACAACTCTAGCCTAGGAATACTTGTCGTTTTTAAAGGAGATAAGCGAGATCGCGCGCATAAGAGGTTGGCGGAGGCCTCACGAGATGCACTGACGATTTTGACATAGATGCAAGCACCATATGCAACTTGTGAGGCATCACTGAAGCAGTAAAGCTCGATGTATTGTGAAGAATGTGGCACCACATTCCTGGGAATTGTAAGAAATTTTAAATGATTGATATTACTGATAAAGCGTTCCCATTCCTGACGTTCATTTTCGGGAACAGGTTCGTCAAAAGATAGTTTGAGAGACCACAGTTTTTGTAAAAGAGCCCGTGGCTTTACAGTACATAATGATAGAAGCCCTAAGGGGTCAAAGATTTTAAATGTGTCTGACATGATGGAACGCTTGGTCACAGCACTGCATGAAGATGTATCAATGTCAATGTTGTAATGTAATGTGTCAGTGCTGGGGTTCCAACCTAATCCTAGGATCGGGCGTGATTCACTCAGTATTAAACTATTTTGATCTAGATTTTTATGTTCAGAATTTAAAATAACTTGTGAGTTAGAACGATATTTACGCAAATTAAAACAACCAAATTTTAGTTTCTCGGATACAGAGTTTTTGATATAGAGCAGATCATCCTCCGTGTCTGCTCCGCATAGCAAGTCATCGCAATAAAAATCCTTTTGTATTATTGATTTAATTGAGAGGTCATCACACTCTTCACCAAGCTGCCATAAGCATCTGGCGGCGAGATAGCTAGAACTAGCAAGGCCATATGTGACGGTATTAAGTGTTAATATTTGGATAGGTAGATTCTCTCTCTCTCGCCATAATATTCGCTGTAAGCTACGACACGATTCATTAAGGGCAATTTGACGGTATTGTTTTTCAATATCACCTGACAGTACATACTTGTAATGGCGAAAGCGTAGCAAAATGTTGAAGAGAGGGTCTTGGATGTTTGGGCCTATCATTTGCAGATCATTAATGGAGAAGCCGGAGGTGGTTTTAGCTCCCCCGTCAAAGACCACAAGTAGCTTCGTGGACTCACTGTTATGTTTAAGAACAGCATGATGTGGTAGGAAGTAGGAATCTAATAAGCTTACGCAACTTGATTCTATAGTGAGATGACCGAGCTCATGATATTCTTTAATGAAGTTAGAATACATTAGTTTTAAATCAGGATTTTGATTAAGACGTTTTTCTAAATTAAGAAAGCGTTTACGTGCCATGTGGTAAGAGTCGCCTAAACAATCCCTAGAAGCAATTAAGGGCAGACCAACGGAAAATCTGCCATTGTCTAGGCGACGAGTATTATTTAAAAAATGATGTTCGCTTTCAGTAAGAAGAATAGATTGTGGCTTGTTAGAAGTCGGAAAGTCTTCAATTTCCCAAAATTTTGCAATTTGTGATTCTAAGTTATTATCATTATTAATGACATGGTTACAATGAACTTGCTTGGGTAGAAGACTAACCGGCATAGGCCCAGATATAAGCCAGCCCAACTTTGAACTATGAAGAGTTGGTTAGTGACGACCTAATGTATGCTGATCAGTCCCCAATAGATCCCAGAATATATCTGCGCCAAGGAGGACATCTATTGGGGATGGCTGATTGAAAGAGGGGTCCGCCAATTGAAAGGAAGATGGCAGAATAAGATGTGAGCTAACCTTGCGTTTAGGAAGGTTATCCGTTATATGAGGAAGCACTAAAAAATCATGATGTTGAGCAAATGTACCTTGTTTTGCTTTGATTATTGCAGTACACCGCTCTGGAATGATGCTTAGGTTGGTATCACCAATGCCTAATATACTAGTAGCTTGAGATGGTTGGGAAGCCAGTTGAAGACGTTGTCTTAGACCGACAGTGATAAAAGAAGACTGACTTCCGCTGTCTAAGAGTGCCCGTGCAGTTTCTAACTTATTTGTATGTGGGTTAAGGATGTCAATCAATGCCGTAGATAGCAATACCTCAGATGAAGTCCCTATTGACATGACTGTAGGGTTCACCTGAGTTGTTCCCTGCTGGCTGTCAAATGAAGAGCCAGGGGTATGATGCGAAGACGATAATGAAGAAGGTGTAGATGTGTCTGTGTGTTTGTGCAATGTGGTGTTGTGACGCCCTTTACATACGCGACAGTTTCCCAGGCGGCAGCGAGTGACGTCATGATCTGGACGCAAGCAGTTGTGGCAGAGTTTGAACTTGGTAACTTGAGCCCACTTCTCGTCAGTGGAGAGACTCTTAAAGACTTTGCAGTCAAAGATGCGATGTTTACCCTGGCACACAACGCACAGCCGCTTCGTATCCCTTTCAGCTGAAATCACAAATGACTTAGTGTAAGTTTCATGTTTAGGAACTGTTGTAAATGGCTTAGAAGAATGCTTGGATTGCTTGTCTCGCTTAGATCTATACATTGCTTCCAAGACATCACCTCGAGACTTGAGAAAAGATTTAAAATCCTCAAGTGTTGGAAAGTCTGATAACGTGCCTCGATATTCCTCCCACTTAGTGAAAGTGACAGGATCTAATTTAGTGGAGGCCATGTGTATGATGATGGTGTCCCAATGTTCAGTAGGTTGACCCAATGTTTTGAGTGCCCGAAGATTTTAGTTATATGATCGCTAAGAAACCTGAGAGACCGGTCGGACTCCCTCAGTAAAGGTTCAATATTGAATAATGCATGAAGATGATTATAAGTAAGCTGTCTTTTGTTGTTATATCGTTCGCATAGAATACTCCATGCCTCCTCATAGTTGACACTAGATATTTGAAGATTTGATATGACTCTTGATGCTTCACCCTCAAGATAAGAACTTAAATAATGAAACTTATTGACAGGATCAATTACCTTATTGTTGTGAATAAGAGAGGTGTAGGTATCACGGAACTCCAACCATTTGGAAAAGGATCCATCGAATTTGCTGATGTGGATCAATGGAAGTTTGAAACCGAGTGTCTCAGAGTGACCAGAGCAGCTATGACCATGACAGGAAGGTGAAGGAGGCGTGACATGTTGAGGAGTGTCAGGTGCTTTAGACAGGCTTAAGATATGCTGTGCTGTAGCAATAACATAGTGGAGACTGTCCTCAATTGCATCTCTCTCGGACAGCTCGCTACTGAGATTGCTTGCATTCAAGACTTCAATGCGACTTTGAACTTGATCAAGTTTGATGCGCAACTCCAAGTACTTGTCTAATTTCAAATTTAATTCGTTACACTGGACAGAGGTTAAGATAGTTTGGTCAAACTTTTCCAAGAAGTTAGAGAATTTGGTAATTTGGCCTTTCATTGAGCTGCGCTTTAATTTAAGCTCCGCAAGCTCGGTGTCAATGATGCTCGATTCTGTCTGCGACATTTTTGTGCGGTGATACTGCTTATAAAAAGGAGGAAAATATATTGAAATACAAGTACTTGGAGTGGCAAATTAGATAAAGCGTTAATGTTAAACGTTATTAAGTAAAAATTGCGAACGGCTTACGCTCCTTGTATGAAGGTTGGCGGATGCTTGAAGCCAGCAGCGCGCTGCGCAGGCCGGCGAGGCTAGTAGCAAGTAGCAACGTAGCGACGGCGTGCTGGGCAGCAATACTGGCTTGACCCGGCCGAGGTAGCATGCGAGGGCGTGGGTGTGATGCAAAAACGTGCACGTGCTCGATAATTATCACTGGAAAGCGTGCGAAATGCGTATTATAGCACGATGCAATGCAAGCACACAAACCCCGTTGAAAGGAAAGGGATATAGGGACCTCTTAGTTAGTTGCAAAATTATGTCAACGTGTTAGCGTAGATACGAAGGCAGTTAAAATAAACAAGTTGAAGGCGTGTTATAGGTGAAATAAGACATAAATGGGCACAACACACAGAAAGATGCTATGAAAACTTGGTGCTAGGTTACCTTAGTTGGCCGTGCACGTGGTGCGGCGCAAATGAAGAGGTTAGTTACTTGATATAGACGAGCAAGTAAAAACCTAGTTATGATGTAAATTAGACGATGAATGCCCCACCCAACGAAGAGCTGAAATTAAATGATGTAGCACACACGCGAAACAATGATTAGGAATAGGAAAGAAGGAAACAAACAATGGCTCACGGAACGACACGCTCCTTATTGGGGTCCAGCGATGGGGACCCGACGAAGGCAGGCAGCGCGGCCACGTGGCGTAGCGTTGCGGTGGTGGCTATGATGCTACGATGGATGAGCCGTCACGCTTCTTCTTTGTAGTCCAGCGATGGGGACTCGATGTAGCCAGCGAAGCGTTGGCGTGGTTAAGAAGATGGCGGCGTGGCGACTTCCTATAGCACGAGCTCTAACGGGGGCGCCAAATGTACAAGCTTGCTATTTTATTTTACTTATACTTAAATGACGTGTGCGCACGCTGTCGTCGCTGGGCGGAATGGGGCCGAGGTAGGGTCGCGTGGCCGGATGACGCCGGATGACGCCGCGACCCCCGCTCCTCGTCACTTCCCCGGCATTGCGTTCCGTTCCTCGTATTGCGGCGCGAACATATAATACTAGCTTTTGTCTGCAATTTTGTACTCAAATTGGTCCGTTCTTTTCCGTTTGTATTGTAATTTAGGGAAATCATAGAAGAACCTTAGAGACAGGAAAGGAGAGGCAGGGGCGCCCTCCCTTCACGTAGTACACAAGTTTGACCACAGTCATACTAAAAAATGATCTACCCGATCCGACATCTCTTGAAAGAGTGTCATGGCGCAGACATATTAGCGAGAGCGAGACCTTAGCGACGTAAGAAAAATATAGACGTGGAAAAAAAGGCGGACGGAGTTTTACTACACGGCAAAATGAAGCACCTATAAATAGTGTGCCGCCTTACTGTATAAATTAAGTCCCACGCACACACCCTTACCAAAGTGTGACAGTCGGTTGCCATTACTTCAAAGATGCGGTATAGATTATCTCACGAAAACAGTTTTCTGTTAGTTTCAGAGAGTCCTCTCGGCGCGTTAGGTCTATAATTAAAAATGGAATTAACTTCAGTTTGTGTCAGTTTAATATTTGGGTACTGTATCAGAACCAACTGATGAACCTCCGGCAGTGTCACTTATCCCAAGGACTACTGTGACAAAATTATCCAATTTTTTTGGGATTCAAACAGTGACAGCATTTTGATTGGACGTCAATTTACAAATATAGATACTAGATGTTATTCCTGGGGAACCGCGGCATCGACGATGTTGAGTCGGAGGTTGTATTTATGCTCCAATGCTATTGGCTGGGCGAGTCCATTTCTTCGCGATGATAGACAGTTGGCGTGTGACCAGTGATGTCGCCACAAGTATGATCAGTCTTGTGTGACACGATAAGAAACAGCGTGATAAGGGACTGTGATAGCAAGGTGCCGTGTGGTTCCCGGCACCAACATAAACAAGAATAGGACCACTCCATCTCATTTCCCATGGATGTCGTACGGGGCGACTTAGGGATGGGCTTATAAACTTAAGATTCTCGTTTTAAGCGATGGGCTAGCAACCTGTCACTATTTGAATCTCAATTCTATCATAAAACCAAAAAGCTGAACGTGGCCTACTAGTCTTTTCAAGACTTTTGGCTCTGTCTACCCCGCAAGGGATATAGACGTGACTATATGAATGAATGAATGGATGATAGAAAGGAAGATATAATAAGAAGAATAGTATGCTAAGATGGTTTGGCCATGTGGAGAGGTTAAATGAAAGGTTGACTAAGCAAATTAACAAGGAGAGTACGAATTGAAAGGTACGAGTGGGAAGGCTTATCTTATATACTTGAGATTCTCCTTTTAGGCGATGGGTTAGTAACCTGTCACTATTTGAATCTCAACTTTATCATTAAGCCTAACAGCTGAACGTGGCCTATCACTCCTATCAGTCTTTCAAGCGAGCCAGTGCTCCTCAACAGAAATGACGTACTCCGGACATAAATTACAGAAATCAATCAGTCCTAGTGCCGTGTGGTTCCCGGCACCAAAACAAAAAAGAATAGGACCACTCCATCTCTATCCCATGGATGTCGTAAAATGCGACAAAGGGATAGGCTTACAAACTTGGGATTCTTTTTTAGGCGATGGTCTAGCAACCTCTCAATTCTATCTTAAAGCCAAATAGCTGAACGTGGCCTATCAGTCCTTACAAGACTGTTGGCTCTGTCTACTCCGCAAGGGATATAGACGTGATTATATGTATATATGTACATACATATAAGTAATAATCAGTCCTAAATTTAAGCATCTCTTACTGTTACTAGGTCAAATTGATACTGATCAGAATCCTCTATTATTTTATTCACATGGTTGAAGTATGACTAAGAAATAATAAAAATAAGTTTGATTCTTTACAATAAGTTTAATTCGATCGTTTTCATATTTTATGAGCGGAAATTTACAGGTAAAGTCCTGCACGGCCACCCAGTCCACCGAGTCCTCCGATTCCACCGATAGCTCCAATACCATTGATACCACCGATACCCAGACCTAGACCACCGGCAGCTGGCAGGAGGGAGGCAGATCCAGTCTCGCTGATGATGCCGATGTTGCCGTTACCGCAGCCGCAAGAGGCAGCTCCTGAACCACCAGACGCTAGGGCTCCTTCGAAGGCCACAGCGCTCAAGAACGGCAGCTGACCGCTGATCAGCAGAGCGCCTTCGATCGCGTTGTCTGACACCACGTTGAGGCCGGCTGGGACGACGGGGCCCATGCTGGAGGTCGGCAAGACTCCTCCGGCAGACAGGAGGCTGAGGTCGAGGAAAGCTGGGCTCGCCACACCGATGTTGCCAAGACCCAATCCGAGACCGGTGTTCAAGCCGAGTCCGGTGTTCAAGCCCAATCCGGTGTTCAAGCCCAATCCGGTGTTCAAGCCAAGTCCGCTGCCGACACCAAGACCAATGCCGTTGTTTATGCCGACCGCGCTGCCCAGGCCGAGACCGCCAGCATAGCCGAGACTGTTGGACGCTCCGCTGTTGACCACAACATTGTTATCTACCACTGAGTTTCCACTGATGTATTGGGCAAAAGCCGCCTGGATCAGAAGGGCTACGGCCAAGAATGCGAAGGTAGCTTTGAATGCCATGTTGCTGAACTGTCTCACTTGAATGCTTACAACATGATGTGTATCATTATTTATACCACTTCACGTAATCAATTTTGTCATAGAGACCTACATTGCGTGGTCTATTGATAAAGAAAAGGTATCATTATTCACGTTTCACGCGTATATTTTATCATCTAGGTAAGTTGGTGAATCTATTGTTTAATTCGATAACACCATACACAATTTAACAACAACGCTTTTGTAAATATTTCATGATTGTTAGCCAGTATAAAATAAACGAGTTTTGGACATTTAATATCATTTTGGAAAGTTCCTCCGATACAACATGTCCACTTTTGCATTCTTACTTCTTTGCATCCAGGCTTGCCTCATTCAGGTATTTTTTTTTTTAATTAATATAAGTACTGGCTGAAAACCTCAAACGGCATGTAATTTAACCTGTAGATTATATTTTCGGGCTTATAGAAATAGCCCACTAGCTGATGAATTCATCATTGATTTTACCAGCAACTCTACTAACTAGATGACTTCTTACTATATGCCCAATATGGGTTAGTTCCCTTGCAAAAGTTGCTGAGACCGGACCGGTTGCTTCTTGAATCAAAAACTGGATTATAGTCAAAACCACCCTATTCTCTTCTCCAGAGGGGTGAGATTGCAACCTAAACCATTGCCATGAGCAAAAAGATCATTTTTTATTTAGTATTTTAAAGTCTACTTTTAAAAGAAATTACTATGTACCACAAAGATACTTATAAATTTAATTTTTTTTCAGCAAGCCTACAGCCAAATTTATGGCCTCCGACCTTCATACGGCGCTGCGGGTTACGGCGAAGTAGATGTTACTGCCATTGAGGTCGACACATTCGGCGGCGGCGCGGTTGGCTACAACGGTGGCTTGGGAATTGGAGGCTTGGGAGTTGGCAACTTGGGATTGGCTGGCATCAACAACTTGGGCCTGGCTGGTATCAACAACATAGGACTGGCTGGAGCTGGCGGCTTGGGATTGGCTGGAGTGGGCATCAACTCTGGACTTGGTCTTGGCTTGAACTCCGGTCTCGGTTTGGGTATTGGCAATGTCGGAATTGGCGGACTTGGCGTTGGCTCGGTCGGTCTTGCCGGCGTCGGCGCTGGCTACGGCGGTGTGGGTAACGGCGCTCTCGCCGTCGCTGGAGAGCTGCCAGTCTCTGGCACCACCATCGTCACTGGCGCCGTGCCAGTGCTTGGAGCTGTTGGTTTCAGTGGCAACGTGCCAGCTGCTGGCGCCGTCTCCATCTCCGGCAACTGCGGATGCGGTGGTGTTCCATACGGAACCTTCTAAGCTTCTAACTGAACAAAACGATTAAATAAAATTAGAACAAACATTGTTTTACAAAAATTGGATTTAATTCATTTTTCTAAAAATCCGCCTTGTTTCTTTGTCATTAATTAACTGCAAATATGGTAGATAATACATACATAATCACGTCTATATCCCTTGCGGGGTAGACAGAGCCAACAGTCTTGAAAAGACTGATAGGCCACGTTGAGCTACTTGGCTTAACGATAGAATTGAAATTCAAATAGTGACAGATTTGCAAGCATGCAAGCCTATCGCCTAAAAGAAGAATCCCAAGTCTATAAGCCTATCCCTTAGTCGCCTTTTACGATATCCACGGAAACGAGATGGAGTGGTCCTATCTGCTTTACTGCTATAGAGAAGACAAGAAAGATATTATGAGAATAACATCGGTAGCAATATGTGAATGCCATATCAAGTCCTGGCTCAGTGATATGCTTTTGGAATATGACCTCAGTAATAAGCATTGCCTAGACTGGGCCTTGGATGTTTATTAATAAAAGAATTCATTAAAATATAATACTAGCTTTTGTATGCAATTTTGTACTCAAATTGGTCCGTTCTTTTCCCGTTTGTTTTGTAATTTAGAGATATCATGGAAGAACCTTTGAGACAGGAAAGGAGAGGCAGGAGCGCCCTTCACGTGATATACAAGTTAAACCAGTCTCATAATAAAAAATGTTCTACCCGACCCGACATATCTTGACAGAATGTCATGGCGCAGACATTTTAGGAGAGCGAGACCTTAGCGACGTAAGAAAAATATAGACGTGGAAAAAAAGGCGGACGGAGTTTTACTATACGGCAAAATGAAGCACCTATAATGTGCCGCCTTACTGTATATATTAAGTCCCACGCACACACCCTTACCAATAGTGTGACAGTCGGTTGCCATTACTTCAAATATGCGGTATAGATTATCTCACGAAAACAGTTTTCTGTTAGTTTCAGAGAGTCCTCTCGGCACGTTAGGTCTATAATTAAAAAAGGAATTAACTTTTTTGTATTGGTGCCGTGTGGTTCCCGGCACCAATACAAAAGAGAATAGGACTGGGATTCTCGTGTTAGGCGATGGGCTAGCAACCTGTCACTATTTGAGTCTCAATTCTATCATAAAATCGAACAGCTGAACGTGGCCTACTAGTCTCTTCATGACTTTTGGCTCTGTCTACCCCGCAAGGGATATAGACGTGACTATATGAATGAATGAATGGATGATAGAAAGGAAGATATAATAAGAAGAATAGTATGCTAAGATGGTTTGGCCATGTGGAGAGGTTAAATGAAAGGTTGACTAAGCAAATTAACAAGGAGAGTACGAATTGAAAGGTACGAGTGGGAAGGCTTATCTTATATACTTGAGATTCTCCTTTTAGGCGATGGGTTAGTAACCTGTCACTATTTGAATCTCAACTTTATCATTAAGCCTAACAGCTGAACGTGGCCTATCACTCCTATCAGTCTTTCAAGCGAGCCAGTGCTCCTCAACAGAAATGACGTACTCCGGACATAAATTACAGAAATCAATCAGTCCTAGTGCCGTGTGGTTCCCGGCACCAAAACAAAAAAGAATAGGACCACTCCATCTCTATCCCATGGATGTCGTAAAATGCGACAAAGGGATAAGCTTACAAACTTGGGATTCTTTTTTAGTCTAGCAACCTGTCACTATTTGAATCTCAATTCTATCATAAAGCCAAATAGCTGAACGTGGCCATTCAGTCTTTCAAGCGAGCCAGGGCTCCTCAACAGACGACGTACTCCGTTCAGAATGACGTACTCCAGACATAAATTACAGAAATCAATTAATCCCAAATTCATGCATCTCTTTCTGTTACTAGATCAAAATGATACTGATCAGAATTCTCTATTATTTTATTCACATGGTTGAAGTATGACTAAGAAATAATAAAAATAAGTTTGATTCTTTACAATAAGTTTAATTCGTTTGTTTTCATATTTTTGTTTCATATTTTATGAGCGGAAATTTAAATTTACAGGTAAAGTCCTGCACGGCCACCCAGTCCACCGAGTCCTCCGATTCCACCGATAGCTCCAATACCATTGATACCACCGATACCAAGACCAAGACCACCGGCAGCTGGCAGGAGGGAGGCAGAGCCAGTCTCGCTGATGATGCCAATGTTGCCGTTACCGCAGCCGCAAGAGGCAGCTCCTGAACCACCAGACGCTAGGGCTCCTTCGAAGGCCACAGCGCTCAAGAACGGCAGCTGACCGCTGATCAGCAGAGCGCCTTCGATCGCGTTGTCTGACACCACGTTGAGGCCGGCTGGGACGACGGGGCCCATGCTGGAGATCGGCAAGACTCCTCCGGCAGACAGGAGGCTGAGGTCGAGGAAAGCTGGGCTCGCCACACCGATGTTGCCAAGACCCAGTCCGAGACCGGTGTTCAAGCCCAATCCGGTGTTCAAGCCCAATCCACTGGCCAAGCCAAGTCCGCTGCCGACACCAAGACCAATGCCGTTGTTTATGCCGACCGCGCTGCCCTGGCCGAGACCGCCAGCATAGCCGAGACTGTTGGATGATCCGCTGTTGACCACAACATTGTTATCTACCACTGAGTTTCCACTGATGTATTGGGCAAAAGCCGCCTGGATCAGGAGGGCTACGGCCAAGAATGCGAAGGTAGCTTTGGATGCCATGTTGCTGAACTGTCTCACTTTAATGCTTACAACATGATGTGTATTCATTATTTATACCACTTCACGTAATCAATTTTGTCATGGAGACCTACATTGCGTGGTCTATTGATAACAAAAAGGTATCATTATTCACGTTTCACGCGTATATTTTATCATCTAGGTAAGTTGGTGAATCTATTGTTTAATTCGATAACAATTTAACAACAACGCTTTTGTAAATATTTCATGATTGTTAACCAGTATAAAATAAACGAGTTTTGGACACTTAATATCATTTTGGAAAGTTCCTCCGATACAACATGTCCACTTTTGCATTCTTACTTCTTTGCATCCAGGCTTGCCTCATTCAGGTATTTTTTTTTAAATTAATATAAGTACTGGCTGAAACCCTCAAACGGCATGTAATTTAACCTGTGGATTATGTTTTGGGGCTTATAGAAATAAATGATACTAGCTGATAAATTCATCATTGATTTTACCAGCAACTCTGCTAACTAGATGACTTCTTACTATATGCCCAATATGGGTTAGTTTCCTTGCAAAAGTTGCTGAGACCGGACCGGTTGCTTCTTGAAAAAAAAACATCTTATTTAAGCCAATCCTGGAATAGAGTCAAAAGGCGCACCCTATTCTCTTCTCCAGAGGGGTGAGATTGCAACCTAAACCATTGCCATGAGCAAAAAGATCATTTTTTATTTAGTATAAAAATCTACTAATATTAAAGTCTACTTTTAAATAAATTACTATGTACCACAAAGATATTAATAAAAACATTTTATTTTCAGCAAGCCTACAGCCAAATATATGGCCTCCGACCTTCATACGGCGCTGCGGGTTACGGCGAAGTAGATGTTACTGCCATTGAGGTCGACACATTCGGCGGCGGCGCGGTTGGCTACAACGGTGGCTTGGGAATTGGAGGCTTGGGAGTTGGCAACTTGGGATTGGCTGGCATTAACAATTTAGGATTGGCTGGCATCAATAACATAGGACTGGCTGGAGCTGGTGGCTTGGGATTGGCTGGAGTGGGCATCAACTCTGGACTTGGTCTCGGATTAAACTCCGGTCTCGGTTTGGGTATTGGCAATGTTGGAATTGGCGGACTTGGCGTTGGCTCGGTCGGTCTTGCCGGCGTCGGCGCTGGCTACGGCGGTGTGGGTAACGGCGCTCTCGCCGTCGCTGGAGAGCTGCCAGTCTCTGGCACCACCATCGTCAATGGCGCCGTGCCAGTGCTTGGCGCTGTGACCTTCAGCGGTAGCCTGCCAGCTGCTGGCGCCGTCTCCATCTCTGGCAACTGTGGATGCGGCGGTGTACCCTACGGAACCTTCTAAGTCTCAGTCAAATTCGAAACTTTGAATGAATACAAAAATTAAACTTTATTAAAAAAAATTGAGCAGTTATTATGTTATTTCTTTTTTGCGCCATTACGTTAATTTCCCAACTCAAATCACGTTTCCGATGTACAATGTTCGTGACGTATGTTCATACGATGACACTTTCTATGTATATTAGTTTGATTGATAACCGATGCTCTTACTATGGGGAGGAAACATACATACATACATAAAATCACGCCTCTTTCCCGGAGGGGTAGGTAGAGACTACATTTTTCCACTTGCCACGATCTCTGCACACTTCCTTCGCTTCATCCCCATTCATAACTCTCTTCATGCAAGCTCGGCGGTTTCGGGTACTCTTGACTATTGGGGGGAAACATCTCTAGGGAATCTGCAACTGCATAACACAACCATGATGCTGGGTCAGGTTCTCCCTAAAAACTGACTTACCATTTTAGGTACATTGTTAGAACCGGATCATACGTTAGACCAATCGGGTCTTAGGTCAAGAGGCAGATGATGACTGGAATACCGCTTCAATGTTATAGTGAAGATTAATTAGTTAAAGACAACACAGTCATATCGGTCTATCTGTATCAAATAGCAGGTACCCATCACCGCTAATATTCCGACACTTAAATTTAGAAAACTTATCATATATATTTTTGCCCACAAAAAACATTAACTTTAAAAAAAAAACACATTTCGGTCAGAAGCGTCATAGGTGTAACCAGTAAGGTGCACAGATTCAAGTCCCACCTCGGCTATGTATCAATGACTATTTTTGAAAGTTGTGAGCATTAGTTTTAATACCAACCGACGCTCTTACGGTGAGGGAAAATATCGTGAAGAAAATTGCACATTCAGGCAACTGGTTAGGGCCCCCTGTAAAGGTTGCGTAATAACGTGGGAAAAGAAAGATCACCTAAAGGAAGAAATCTATACATGAATTAAAATAGTAAAAATATTTTTTCTGTACGTTTAGTATTTTTGACTGAAATGGATAGAGGATGACATTTAGAATGAATAATAGAATGCAAATATTTTTTTTATTTTTTTGTCTGTCGGTCTGTATGTATGATCACACTTATCTCCGAAGGTACTGAACCGATTTACTTAAAACTTTCACCAATTGCCTCTTTTAACTCAGAAAAACATTTAAAGTTAGTTTCATCAAAATCGGTACACTAAAAAAAAGGTAACGTCATTTGAATGAACTCAAGGCATGAGTTTGCCTGCAAATAAGTATACGCGGAAAAATTCGAAATTTACGCGAAGTACTTAAGTCACGGGCAACAGCTAGTTTTTAATAAAATCTACATGCGTGTAGCTGATTGTGGTAAAAAGCTACTCTTTGCATCAAATTATCAGAAATATGGATTAATTATATAGGATAAATAAAAATTAAATAGCTACTTAATTTTGCAATATTATAAAAAAACAGGACCACTCCATCTCTTTCCCATGGATGTCGTAAAAGGCGTCTAAGGAATAGGCTTACAAACTTGGGATTCTTTTTTAGGCGATGGATTAGCAACCTGTCACTATTTGAATCTCAATTCTATCATTAAGCCAAATAGCTGAACGTGGCCATTCAGACTTTTCAAAACTTTTGGCTCTGTCTACTCCGCAAGAGATATAGACGTGACCATATGTATGTATGTATAAAAAAATTACAGTAGAAGTGATGATTTTGGTCCGACCGTCATTAAAGGGCAGATCTTCTGGCAGGCTAGGCTTTGTCGATTATTCCCAGTAATTTCCTTAAGCATCCTGAGGTGACAACTGGGAATTTTCTGTCGTTTTTAACTAAATTCCAATCCATAGTAACTTTGCTTGTACAATTTAGAGACTTCACTGCTATTGGCTGACGACATAGCGTGCTTTGCTGTGATTGGCTGATAGCATGTGACGTAGGTATGTCGCACTTTCTCGTAGTGCAATCATCATGATCTACTCAAATTGTTTTCATAATAACTTTCGTTAACTAATCATACTAATCTCATATGATGACTAAAATTATTTTGAACAAAACTATCAAGTGCCGTGTGGTTCCCAGCACCAATAGAAAAATAATAGAATCACTCTTTCTCTTTCCCATGGATGTCGTAAAAGGTGACGGTGAAGAATTCTTCTCGTAGGCGATGGGCTAGCAACCTGTCACTACTTGAATCTCAATTCTATCTTAAAGCTAAATAGCTTAAATAGCTTATCAGTCTTTTCAAGACTGTTGGCTTTGACTATCGCAAAATTCAAGAAAAATAAGAAAATGTACACAGGTTCAAATCCTACCTCATCCATGTACAAATGACTCTTTTCTGACTTATGTACACTGGTTTGAGTGCAAATGGAGTGTAATGGAGTAATACTATTACTGTGAGGAAAAACATCGTGACAAAATATGTGTAAAATGATCCAATAAAATATTCGGTTCCCTTGCAAAGTACCAAAGAAAACAAGAAAAGTTATAACGAAATTAGGATGAGGGTGAAATCGGGAAAGGATCATTAATAATATTAAGTTTTAAATGGCAATTATACTGTTATTTATTAAAGAATTTCGTGATGCCTAATTGTTTTACACGTTTAGAAACTTCCATAGGGAACACCACCGCAACCGCAGTTGCCAGAGATGGAGACGGCGCCAGCAGCTGGCACGCTGCCACCGAAGGTCACAGCGCCAAGCACTGGCACGGCGCCAGTGACGACGGTGGTGCCAGAGACTGGCAGTTCTCCAGCGACGGCGAGAGCGCCGTTACCCACACCGCCGTAGCCAGCGCCGACGCCGGCAAGACCGACCGAGCCAACGCCAAGTCCGCCAATTCCGACATTGCCAACTCCCAAACCAAGACCAGAGTTCAAGCCAAGACCAAGTCCTAGGTTGTTAACGCCAGCTACTCCTAAGCCACCAGCCAGTCCTAAGTTGTTGATGCCAGCCAGACCCAAGTTGCCAACTCCCAAGCCGCCAATTCCAGCCAAGCCGCCGTTGTATCCGTATCCGCCGGCACCAAATGTGTCTACCTCGACGGCAGTCACTTCAGATCCGCCGTAACCCACAGCGCCGTAGGATGGTCCATAGCTGTTGAGGCCATAAATTTGGCTGTAGGCTTGCTGAAAGTAAAATATTTTTTGAGTTATAGAAATCATGGAGCGGAAGGCGATGGAGATTTAGTTGGATGAATTTGGTTTTGATTTTGATAAAATCCTTGAGAGACATAAGACTTGACAAGAAAAGGACTTTAGAGTAATTATAAAGATTTTACCTGGATGAGGCATGCCTGGATGCAGAGCAACAAGAAAGCAAAAGTGGACATGTTTACTGTGAAATTTGTTCCAAAACTAATGTCAATTCAATAAACATTACCCTTTTATACAGCGTTTAATCAAAAAATATTTTCATAAGTGTTATATCTATTGCAAAGTTTCTTTTTATCATTATCAAATAATAGCAATTTACGAAACGTGTCTACATAACGATGCATTTTGCTATCAAGTGCAAGCGCACGCAATGTAGGTCTTTATGACAAAACTGATAAAGATATCGGTATAAATAGTTCGTAAATTTTGTTGAGGAAGCATTATTTGTGAACCAGTCAACATGGCATCCAAAGCTACCTTTGCATTCTTGGCCGTAGCCCTCCTGATCCAGGCGGCTTTTGCCCAATACATCAGTGGAAACTCAGTGGTAGATAACAATGTTGTGGTCAACAGTGGATCATCCAACAGTCTCGGCTATGCTGGCGGTCTCGGCCTGGGCAGCGCGGTCGGCATAAACAACGGCATTGGTCTTGGTGTCGGCAGCGGACTTGGCTTGGCCAGTGGATTGGGCTTGAACACCGGATTGGGCTTGAACACCGGTCTCGGACTGGGTCTTGGCAACATCGGTGTGGCGAGCCCAGCTTTCCTCGACCTCAGCCTCCTGTCTGCCGGAGGAGTCTTGCCGATCTCCAGCATGGGCCCCGTCGTCCCAGCCGGCCTCAACGTGGTGTCAGACAACGCGATCGAAGGCGCTCTGCTGATCAGCGGTCAGCTGCCGTTCTTGAGCGCTGTGGCCTTCGAAGGAGCCCTAGCGTCTGGTGGTTCAGGAGCTGCCTCTTGCGGCTGCGGTAACGGCAACATTGGCATCATCAGCGAGACTGGATCTGCCTCCCTCCTGCCAGCTGCCGGTGGTCTAGGTCTGGGTATCGGTGGTATCAATGGTATTGGAGCTATCGGTGGAATCGGAGGACTCGGAGGACTGGGTGGCCGTGCAGGACTTTACCTGTAAATTTCCGCTCATAAAATATGAAAACGAACAAATTAAACTTATCCTAAAGAATCAAACGTATTTTTATTATTTCTTAGTCATCATTCAACCACATGAAAAAATACATGTTTACATACATATCAGACACGTCTATATTCCTTGCGAGGTAGATAGAGCCAACAGTCCTGAAAAGACTGAAAGGCCACATTCAGCATGACTTTATGATAGAATTGAGATTAAAATTGTAATAGGTTCACAGCCCAGCTAGCCCAAGAAGAATCCCAATTTATAATCCTAACCCTTAGTCGCGTTTTACGCCATCCAAGATGAAAGATATAGAGTGGTTCTATTTTGAAGTGTCAGGAAGTACTTGGCACCCAGAAACATGAAATGAAATTGAGAATTCTAATCAGTAGGTACTCGTAGTGTGAGACCTGATGATTATCAAGAAATGCTAATTTTGGAATGATTAAAGTCCTGGTATCTTTACCAGGACTTTAATCATTTTCGTTTCCGTTTCTGTTGAGCATCCAGGAATTATTGTTCATTTATTTTTTCATGACTTACGACTATCAACTATTAAGGAATTTATAAGGCAGAGCTAACTGTAAAAGTGGGACAGGGCCAGCCTCGTCGAACTTTCAAGGAACAAATTTCGAATGTCTTGAAAAAGGGAGATGTTAGGAGTACCCGTAATCGTCGAATATGCATGAAAAGAGTAATGAGTGTAGAGGAAGCGGGAGAGGTCTGTGAGGATCGTAGCAAGTGGTATTCCATAGTCGCTGCCTACCCCAATGGGAAACAGGCGTGATGGTATGTATGTATGTACCTACAACTATCATTACAGCAGCAGGTGAATTTAATGTTAAAAACGTTCTTTACCACTTAACCTTTACAAAATGGCGGATAAATAAAAATTTAAAAACCCTAGCTTAGTTGCACGTACATTTTCTGTTTATTCCAATTTACCGATGATACGATTTTAGAAACAAAAATGAACAATTTTTCAAGTATTTACCATTGTCCACTTTTACGGTCTGTCATGTATGTAAATTGTATCTACGGTGTTAACACAGATATAATAAAGCTATGCCTTGTGGTTCCCGTTCACCAATGGAAAAAAGAATAGAACCACTCCATCTATTTCCCATGGATGTCGTAAAAGGCGACTAAAGGATAGGCTTTTTTTTATGCGATGGGCTAGCAACCTGTCTTTATGAATCTCAATTCTATCATTAAGACAAATAGGTAAACGTGGCCATTTAGTCTTTTCAAAACTGTTGGCTCTGTCTACCCCGCAAGGGATATAGACGTGACCATATGTATGTATGTATCATAGCCATTCCACGTGTTATGAGATTTGATGACGTGCCATTGAATGGGTGCATGGATGAACCATTGTTTTTTTGCCGGAACCAGAATGCCTCTCTGATGCAAGCCTGGGAGAAGATCGTTTCATCAAGGTAGCGCTTGTCACCTACCCCATAACATACTTAAAGTTGATTCCAGTTCAATTGAAAACATTCCTTTTTTATCTGGGACTGGGGAGTGTACCGCTTATACGAGCGAAGCGAAGCGCATGGGAAGAATCTACCTGTTATCGGAACGACATGACCTTGATTTGAAGTCTCAAAGCTTAGTCATTATTACTCAAACGATACAAATTTTTCTCATTTTCATCTGTTATTATCATCATACACAGCCAGTTTTTTGGTCATGAAGAAAATGGGGTGAATATTTATAAAACACATTTTCTGTAAAGATATTCGTGATTTGTAATTCATTTAATCATTTCGAACTTAATCAACTAGGGTTTATTTAGAAGGTTCCATATGGGACACCTCCGCATCCGCAGTTGCCAGAGATGGAGACGGCGCCAGCAGCTGGCACGCTGCCCCCGAAGGTCACAGCGCCAAGCACTGGCACGGCGCCATTGACGATGGTGGTGCCAGAGACTGGCAGCTCTCCAGCGACGGCGAGAGCGCCGTTACCCACACCGCCGTAGCCAGCGCCGACGCCGGCAAGGCCGACCGAGCCAACGCCAAGTCCGCCAATTCCGACATTGCCAACTCCCAAACCGAGACCGGAGTTCAGGCCAAGTCCAAGTCCAGAGTTGATGCCAAGTCCTAGGTTGTTAACGCCAGCTACTCCTAAGCCACCAGCCAGTCCTAAGTTGTTGATGCCAGCCAGACCCAAGTTGCCAACTCCCAAGCCGCCAATTCCAGCCAATCCGCCGTTATATCCGTATCCGCCGGCACCAAATGTGTCTACCTCGATGGCAGTCACTTCAGATCCGCCGTAACCCACAGCGCCGTAGGATGGTCCATAGCTGTTGAGGCCAAGAATCTGGCTGTAGGCTTGCTGAAATAAAATAAAAATTGGAGATAGGTAATATATCTAACACCAACAGTTAAACTGAAGACGAGTTATAACATGAGTTAGAAAGTTAAGAATCGGCATCAAGAAAACAGTTTTGTTGGTTGAATTCGATAAAAGTTTTTGGTTGAAATATAAAGGAAAAAAATTACCTGAATGAGGCAAGCCTGGATGCACAACAACAAGAAAGCAAAAGTGGACATGTTTTACTTCGAAAGATGTTCTCTCACTGATGGCATTAGAACTATCAGCATTTCTTATATACTATTTTTAGTTATCATGAAATATTTTCATTACATAGTTTATTGTGCATAGCTTTTATCATAATAACAATAGAAATTCAACACCTTTGCGAAGTGATAATATATGCAAGTAAACGTGAACTATAATACGTTTAGCTATCAGACATAAGCACACGCAATATAGGTCTTTATGACAAAACTGATAAAATATAGCCGTATAAATACTTCATGCATTTTGTTGAGTAAGCATTCTTAGAAAATCAGTCGACATGGCATCCAAAGCTACCTTCGCATTCTTGGCTGTAGCCCTCCTGATCCAGGCGGCTTTTGCCCAATACATCAGTGGAAACTCAGTGGTAGATAACAATGTTGTGGTCAACAGTGGATCATCCAACAGTCTCGGCTATGCTGGCGGTCTCGGCCTGGGCAGCGCGGTCGGCATAAACAACGGCATTGGTCTTGGTGTCGGCAGCGGACTTGGCTTGGCCAGTGGATTGGGCTTGAACACCGGATTGGGCTTGAATACCGGTCTCGGCTTGGGTGCTGGTCTTGGTTTCGGCAACATCGGTGTGGCGAGCCCAGCTTTCCTCGACCTCAGCCTCCTGTCTGCCGGAGGAGTCTTGCCGATCTCCAGCATGGGCCCCGTCGTCCCAGCCGGCCTCAACGTGGTGTCAGACAACGCGATCGAAGGCGCTCTGCTGATCAGCGGTCAGCTGCCGTTCTTGAGCGCTGTGGCCTTCGAAGGAGCCCTAGCGTCTGGTGGTTCAGGAGCTGCCTCTTGCGGCTGCGGTAACGGCAACATCGGCATCATCAGCGAGACTGGCTCTGCCTCCCTCCTGCCAGCTGCTGGACTTGGTCTTGGTCTTGGTGGAATCGGTGGATTCGGTGGTCGTGCCGGAATCGGTGGATATGGCGGACTTGGTGGACTTTACTTGTGAAGTTCCTTTCACCAAGAAATTAAAATGAACCAATAAATACATTCAAAGATTCAATTATAGTTTACTGTCATTTACCTGATATTAATTTTGCCTGATTTTTACTTTTGTTTTTTCTTTCCCATGGATGTCGTAAAAGGCGACTAACCCTTATAAACTTGGGATTCGTTTTTGGGCGATGGGCTAGCAACTTATCACTTTTTGAATTTCATTTCTATCATTAAGCCAAACAGCTGAATGTGGACTTTCAGTATTTTTGTCTTTCCAAAATGGGTTTAAACGTGACTTTAGTTTGTAATCATCTTTTTTTTCTTTTCTTTTTATAAGTTTTAGTTTTAATTTGAGTTTTATGATTGTTATCATAACATTATTGTAAATTATATTCATGTTAGTTTACTTCTTATCTAGAAACTTCTTTCACAATTTAGATAATTGGCTCTGGCGTTGTAGATAAAAATCTTACATGACTTTTACTCATCTCACTCAGTTTGAAAAAAGCATTCCTAGCGTCTACATTGTTCTGTTACTACTCTACTGCAAACATTTTTACAATATCATCATAACGATTGTCTACGCCAGAGTTGAAAATATCTATGGTTACGAGGACGATGCAGGGAAAGGTGTGATGTGCGGGGGGAAGGGGCGCGTGGTCGTCCGCTGCGCTACAGGTCAGCAGAACGCTAGCAAGACGCGACCCGAATACACGAAATAAAAGAAATATGGCTTTTTATTTAGTATATACATAAAATCACGCCTTTTTCCCGTCGTGGTAAGTAGAAACCTTTGTCCACTTGCCATGATCTCTGCATACTTCCTTCGCTTCTTCTACATTCATAAATCTGTTCGTGCAAGCTGGACGGCTTAGGGTACTCTTGACCTGTCCCTTTGCTAGGACGTCCTTAATTTGATCAACAAGATACGTTCGTCTTAACTCTTCCCGCTCCGACCTTTCCCTCCACACTCTCCTTGTATATCTGCTTAGTCAACCTGCTTTCATTCATCCTCTCCATGACATGACCAAACCATCTTAACATACCCTTTTCTATTCCTGTTACCTTTGTGCGAATGTCCGTGATGCCAACCCGGGCACCCCAGGAAGATCAGCTGATGATCTTTCGGGAACACCATCCTACCGGTCTACCTTTAAACTTGAACATATTCTTGTTTTCCTTTTTTTTGTGTGGGTGTTTTATGAATAAAGTCTTTTTAAGAATGAATATTTTTTTATTTATTTTACCTCTGGACTCGTAAAATAAATTCGTAAAATAAATTACGAACTTTTTATGAATAAAGTATTTTGGTTTTTCAATGTTTAAAGTTTACTTTCCACAACATTTCCAGCAACCATAAATACTAAGGTGAACGATTGCAATCTATGTATAAATAATACGAAGAAACTCATTTATCAAATGTATTTTTTATTGATTTGTTGCAAATTATTTGTTGACTTACAAGTAAAGTCCACCGATTCCGGCACGACCACCGAAACCGCCGATTCCACCGATTCCTCCGATTCCTCCGATTCCTCCGATTCCGCCGATTCCTCCGATTCCGCCGATTCCTCCGATTCCGCCGATTCCACCAAGACCAAGACCACCGGCAGCTGGCAGGAGGGAGGCAGAGCCAGTCTCGCTGATGATGCCAATGTTGCCGTTACCGCAGCCGCAAGAGGCAGCTCCTGAACCACCAGACGCTAGGGCTCCTTCGAAGGCCACAGCGCTCAAGAACGGCAGCTGACCGCTGATCAGCAGAGCGCCTTCGATCGCGTTGTCTGACACCACGTTGAGGCCGGCTGGGACGACGGGGCCCATGCTGGAGATCGGCAAGACTCCTCCGGCAGACAGGAGGCTGAGGTCGAGGAAAGCTGGGCTCGCCACACCGATGTTGCCGAAACCAAGACCAGCACCCAAGCCGAGACCGGTATTCAAGCCCAATCCGGTGTTCAAGCCCAATCCACTGGCCAAGCCAAGTCCGCTGCCGACACCAAGACCAATGCCGTTGTTTATGCCGACCGCGCTGCCCTGGCCGAGACCGCCAGCATAGCCGAGACTGTTGGATGATCCGCTGTTGATCACAACATTGTTGTCTACCACTGAGTTTCCACTGATGTATTGGGCGAAAGCGGTCTGAAAAAGAAAATTATTTCCTTATAAGTGCCTTAAAATCAAAGTAAGTTGTAGGCGCGGGGAACAGAAATAACTGTAGTTCGCTTAATAAATTCAAAGGTATGGTTTAGAATTACATATGTTATCTACTACATATTGGCAGAAACCCCGTATCTTTCGATGATATATTGATGCTGGGTAATCAGATTCTGAAATCGCAAAGCGATTTTGCAATTTATATTTATTTATGTTAACAAAATTATATACCTACATTATTATTATTTATTTATCTTAATACTTGTGATGCTTACCTGTATGGTCAAAACCAATCCGCACAAAACCAAAGTAACTTTAACTGCCATTTTGATGATTTGAGGTTACGCTCCGTAATGATTCAATTTTGAAAATACTTCCTATTTATACTTAATGCATAATATTACCTACTACATAATATGTCTTATCAAATTTCACCTTTTGACATATATAAAGGTAAGAGTGATAAGGTATGTATGCAATTGTATGTTGAAATTCCAATAAATTTACGGTATATATAGTTATTTGCATTGTACGAAATTTATTCTGAGTTTCGGAGTTCTTTATCCAGAAAACATGTCCACTTTTGCTTTCCTGCTGCTCTGCGTACAAGCTTGCCTCATTCAGGTATAATATTTTTTCTAAATATTATAATCTTCTGTCTATGTCTACTTTTTGTTAGTAGGTACGTCATGAGGACAACTAGTCCTGATTTATAATTTTTGACGAAAAAAAACTCTGGACTCGATAAAAAGACAACAGTATAAAATAAAATAATAAAAAGATAACAGTATTCGGAAAAACGTTCAAAAAAAGGCGGGAAGATTTTTCTTCTTTTTTTTTTACTATAGAAATTGCGCACAGATAAGTAATTGGCGCAAACAGTACGAGTTTTTTAATACTTACTTATAAAGATATAATTTATTGTATCAAAATATTCAAACCACCTTGATAAAACTAAAAAAAAAACAAAATAAAACTAATTGAGTAAAAATGAAAGATACATCTACAAATACACATAAATATGAAACTAACAATGTCTTCAAGGTGGATTTCAAATTTCTTTTACATGCATATCAATCTTTATCTGTAAAGTGATCATAAGATTGAGATTCAGATATAGTAACAAATGCTAGGTCATTTACTACTGTTTTATTAAGACTGACCCGGAGTTCACTTATTACTCTATTATTGAATTGGATTCGTCAGATTTTTGCCGTGTGGTTTCCGGCACCAATACCAAAAAAAGAATAGGACCACTCCATCTCTTTCCCATGGATGTCGTAAAAGGCGACTAAGGGATAGGCTTACAAACTTGGGATTCTGTTTTAGGCGATGGGCTAGCAACCTGTCACTATTTGAATCTCAATTCTATCATTAAGCCAAATAGCTGAATGTGGCCATTCAGTCTTTTCAAGACTGTTGGCGCTGTCTACCCCGCAAGGGATATAGACGTGACCATACGAATGTATGTATGTAGATTTTAACACGAACCGACTATTATCTGATCTCTGCAACCTTTGCAAACTCTTTCCATGATTGACTTAAAGAAAGAGAAGCAACATAAAAACTGATGAGTATTTGTATCTCTTTCCAGCAAGCCTACAGCCAAGCTATCTTTGGTGGGTACGGTCTGGGTCCTTCATACGGTGCTGTGGGTTATGGCGGAACTGAAGTGACTGCCGTCGAGGTTGACACCTTTGCCGCTGGCGCGAGTGGCTACAACGGCGGCTTGGGAATTAACAACTTGGGTCTGGCTGGCATCAACAACTTAGGACTGGCTGGTGGCTTAGGAGTAGCCGGCGTTAACAACCTAGGACTTGGCATCAACTCTGGACTTGGTCTTGGAATCAACTCCGGTCTCGGATTGGGAGTTGGCAATGTCGGAATTGGCGGACTTGGCGTTGGCTCGGTCGGTCTTGCCGGCGTCGGCGCTGGCTACGGCGGTGTGGGTAACGGCGCTCTCGCCGTCGCTGGAGAGCTGCCAGTCTCTGGCACCACCATCGTCAATGGCGCCGTGCCAGTGCTCGGCGCTGTGACCTTCGGTGGCAACGTGCCAGCTGCTGGCGCCGTCTCCATCTCTGGCAACTGCGGATGCGGAGGTGTCCCATACGGAACTTTCTAGATTGTTTTACAATGGAATCAAATAAAGACCTTTTTTGCATCCTATATTTTGTATTGATTTCAAGCTAGAACATACATACATATGATCTCGTCTATATCCCTAGCGGGGTAGACAGAGCCACCAGTCTTGAAAAGACTGATAGGCCACGCTCAGCTGTTTGGCTTTGTGATATAATTGAGATTCAAATAGTGACAGGTTGCTAGCCCATCGCCTAAAAGAGGAATCCCATGTTTATAAGCCTATCCCTTAGTCGCCTTTTACGACATCCGTGGGAAAGAGATGGAGTGGTCCTATTCTTTTTTGTAATGGTACCGGGAACCACACGGCAAATTCAAGCTAGAAACTGGTTGAAACTATATATAGGTATATATATATTGTAGTAGGCATCGAAATCTACCTATGTACGGTTGACATCATTAGAGATTTATGAATGTGGATTAAGCGAACGAAGTACAGGGATCGTGGCAAGTGAAAGGATGTAATCTCTGCCTACCCCTCCAGTTATAAAGTTTGATATTTTTGTATGTATGTTTGTAATAAATTTTATCTTTTTTGTAACGAAGTTATAAACTTCAGCTATTACTGGGTACATAAGACAAACAGTCATTTTAAGACTTCAATCCACATTGGGCTTTCACGCTAAGCACGTCTCATTGATGGAATTGAAATTTACGTGACTGTTTCAAATTTACTCTGGATCTTTTCTTCTTCCTCCTGGCTTTAGTCCCGGTTGCATCCTCACCACTCCGGAGAGAGGACCTAACCTATGATCGATCGATCATAGTTACACATCCAATTGCCTCAATGTGCAGGTTTCCTCACGATGTTTTCCCTTACCGTAAGAGCAAGTTATTAAATTTTTTTATGACAGTTTCTAATTTTAACTGAATCATTAATGCCTTTGTTATTTTATTTATTAATTATCTTTCCTTCTTTCGAAGTTTATAACGCCTACGCCGAATTGATCTATATAGATAGATACAGCATTGAGCATTCTTGCTATGATATAAGTAAAAGGTGTGTCTGAAAATACAAGTAAGAAGGATTGTTTAGTACGGTCTCGCCTTCTAAAATTTTGAAATCTATACTAGGTAATATTATAAAGCTGAAAAGTTTGTTTGTTTGAACGCGCTAATCTCAGGAACTACTGGTTCGAATTGAAAAATTATTTTGGGTTGAACAGACCATTTGTCGAGGAAGACTTTAGGCTAATTATAACATCACGCTGCAACTAAAAGGAGTAAAGAAATAATGGAAAATATGAAAAAAAGGGGGAAATTATTCATCCTCAAGGGCTTCAATGATGCCCATAACAACTATTCCACGCGGACGAAGTCGCGGGCCCAGCTAGTTAGGTATATACCAACGTCTTTATCTCTTTTTCAATTCTTTTATTATGTAGCGGGAGCGGTGATTCGGGCTCGACCGCCACCAAAGGGAAGATCTTCCGCCAGGCTAGGTGTTATGCCTGGGGAACCGCGCGACACACGATGTTGAGTCCTAGGTTGTATTTATTTATTATGCTTCAAAAATTTATTACCTAAGACTAAACGAGAATGTCACATCTTCCCACAAACGACTGATATGCACTCGATATAAACAAGTTTGGACTTATTGTTACTTTTGTTATTTGTTCTATTTTTTCTCTCAATTCTATTCATTAGAATCTCAATTCTATCGTTAAGCCAAATAGTTGAACGTAGCCATTTAGTCTTTAGGCTCTGTCTACCCCGCATGGGATTTATTTTTTTGTATTTTATTGTAAATTATATTTATTACCTTCTCTTTTTAGCTTAATAGTAGGTATAGTCTACTATTGTTTATTGATGCCTTGCATTTATTTAACTTACATAAGTAATTAAAGGTATACTTTAGAACAGCGGATATTCCAAACACAAGTGCATTATGCACTTAAATGGAGTCTCCAGCCACTAATTTGTTACCCGGTTGTAAGTTACATACATATAATCACGTCTATATCCCATGCGGGGTAGACAGAGCCATCAGTCTTGTAAAGGCTGATAGTCCACGTTCAGCTATTTGGCTTTAAGATAGAATTGAGATTCAAATAGTGACAGCCTATCCCTTATTCGCCTTTAACGACATCCATGGGAAAGAGATGGAGTGATCCTATTCTTTTTTTTATTGGTGCCGGGAACCACACGGCACCAAGTAAGTTACTTAATAAATATTTTTTCATTTTCATTTTTCATTCAAGCCAGCAACTGTGTATCGCAGCAGGTGCATCGCAGCCGACTCACTCACTCACTCACAATGGCTCCCGTTACAATTAAGCCAAACAGCTGAACGTGAACTTTCAGTTTTTCAAGACTGTTGGCTCTGTCTACCCCGTTAGGAATATAGACGTGACTATATGTATGTCTTTAGCTCTACGGAACAGACAGGACTATTAGTAACAAGACTCGGTGACTAAGTTTAGCTGCATGGCTTAATGATAGGACTATAGCCAGGAAGATGTTAACATGGATTGTACTTCTTGACTCTTTCATTCCACTCCGATCAAAGAAATGGGTGTAAGAACGAAGTTTAAAAAATATGTCACCCTTCGTACCTATTATCTTGGCTTTAGAGCAACGAAAAATATCTGAACTATATGGTTAAGTATCAAGTGAAAAGTGTACTAAACTAATCAATGTCATTGGAGATAATTTTAATCCATCTGACAGCTAAACTTGTTCTCAATTTCAAATGAGTCACATTAAAAGTCAGATCTAATAATCAACAACTTTATTAATATAACATTATCAACGACAACTTACAACCTAAGTCCGCCAATGCCCCTCACTCCTCCATATCCCAAGCCGAGTCCATTAAGACTTGACCCATAATTCTCACTTGTAATACCAATACTCCCAGAACCACACCCACAGCTAGCTGCTCCAGCACCATCAGTATTCAATGCCCCTTCAAAGGCAACAGCGCTCAGAAACGGTAATTCCCCGCTCACAATCAACGAACCTTCTATAGCGTTATCAGATACAACAGTTAATCCAGTAGGTGATATAGGAGAGTAACTTGTGACAGGTAAAACTCCACCACCAGATATAGAAGCGAGGTTAACATAACCTGGACCAGTGGCTAAAGAGGCAAGTCCCACGTTGGCGAGATTAGCTGTAGCTAAATTTGCAGTTGCGACATTAGAAGCCAAGTTTGCTGTCGCAATGTTGCCTCCGAGGTTAGCATTACCAAGACTGTTGACTCCGTACCCGCTACCTCCGTTCACAACGACATTGTTCTCAACGTAGGAATTGCCAGAGTATGTTGGCAGGACTTGAGCCAGTGTTAGCTGAAAAGAAATAATGTTATAAGCATTGGAACGTTTTCATATCAAAATTTTACTTTCATTTGCCAATTGTTTCAGTTATAGTTATTTTTTTTTTAATATTAACTTATGACCGTGATATGTCATTTGAATCCTTTATGAGTTGCCAGTATTTAGTCAGAAGAAAATTCTACAAGTAATTTTAAAATCGCATTATCTTCTGTTGGTTTCAAAGTAATCGAAGTCATAATATTTTGAAAAGCTTTTAAATTTTTTTACGGTCGCCTCAACGGAATTTTTGATCTTAATATAAAGAGAGGGAGGAAAAAAGCAGTACTTGTTAATTTTTGTCTTTTAGTCGGTAATTGTAACATCCATATTTAGATGACATGATAACCTAACCTTGCCACTGTGGATTTGAAGTTTACCTTTTAAAATAACTTACCTGAATCAAAACAGCTTGAACAGCAACAACAAATGATATTTTAAGGGCCATTTTGTTATTTTTAACGTTTTGTAAGCAACTTGGAATAATTTTAAATGTAGGTATAATGACTTGGAATACAATAACTGCGGTTTATATATCAAAATTTAAATTGTTATCGTATATTTCAAATGCTTTAACTAATTGTTATCAAATATCACAATTGAATTTCTTAACGTATTGATTAAGTGTTACTTATCAAATAGGTTGCTATGTTAATCGACATTATATTCTATAGCGTAAAATTCTAATCTATCGCTCCCAATGATATGGAGTCAAGCCTTATAAGTCTACTCCAAGGACCCTAGACAAATTGCACGGGCATTTTCATTCATACATACATATCATCACGTCTATATCCCTTACGGGGTAGACAGAGCCAACAGTCTTGAAAAGACTGAAAGGCCACGTTCAGCTGTTTGGTTTTTGGATAGAATTGAGATTCAAATAGTGACAGGTTGTCAGCCCATCGCCTCAAAGGAGAATCCCAAGTTTATAAACCAATCCCTTAGTCGCCTTTTACGACATCCGTGGGGAAGAGTTGGAGTGGTCCTATTATTTTTTTCTTTTCGTGCCGGGAACCACACGGCAAACACATACATAGATATAATCACGTCTTTAGTTATCCCTTACGGTGTGGATAAAGTCATCTTGAAAAGACTGAAAGACCATATTCAGCTGTATGGCTTAATGATGAAATTGAGATTAAATAGGAACTGATTGCTAGCCCATTGCCTAAAAGAGGAATTCTAAGTGAATATTGTAAAATTTGATTATGTGAAGGGCATTTATATTTGAGATTCTCCTTTTAAATTTAAATACATACATATAATCACGTCTATATTTCTTGCGGGGTAGACAGAACCAACAGTCTTGAAAAGACTGATATGCCACGTTCAGCTGTTTGGCTTAATGATAGAATTGAGATACAAATAGTGACAGGTTGCTAGACCATCGCCTAAAAGAAGATTCCCAAGTTTATAAACCTGTATTAGTCGCCTTTTACGACATACAGGGGAATAAGATGGACTAGTCCTATTCTATTTTTTTATTAGTGCCGGGAACCACACGGCACTGAATAGTCAATCTTAAGAGCTTAGTTCGTAGCCTGTGCTTAGCCATAAATTACCTAATACCTTAAGTTTTTAAGTAGTATCTAAGTTTTTGTGTACAATGTACTAGACAATGAAGATCTGTTTTTTTACATACATACCTACATACATATCATCACGTCTATATCCCTTGCGGGGTAGACAAAGCCAACAGTCTTGAAAGGCTACGTTTAGCTGTTTGGCTTAATGATAAAATTGAGATTCAAATAGTGACACGTTGCTAGCCCATCGCCTAAAAGGAGAATCCCATGTTTACAAGCCAATCCCTTAGTCGCCTTTTACGACATCCGTGGGAAAGAGATGGAGTAGTCCTATTCTTTTTCTATTAGTGCCGGGAACCACACGGCACTAATATTGTTTTTTTTTTTTAATTAATTTATAGTCATATTCAAATCTCGTCTCGCCTTCGGTTCAAATCTCATGGCGGCGAAATACCAATGACACTTACATTATTATTTACATTAGTTTAGTTGCTAACCGATGCTTTTACGGCGAGGAAAACCCTCGTGAGGAAACTCATTAATACATCCTCTTCATATGACTTAACCGACTTAGAATTAACTTTATGTGCCGTGTGGTTCCCGGCACCAATACCATAAAGAATAGGACCACTCCATCTCTTTCCCATGGACGACGTAAAAGGCGACTAAGGGATAGGCTCACAAACTTGGGATTTTCATTTTTAGGCGATGGGCCAGCAACCTGTCATTATTTGAATCTCAATTCTATCATTTAGCCAAACAGCTGAACGTGGCCATTCAGTCTTTTCAAGACTGTTGGCTCTGTCTACCCCGCAAGGGATATGGACGTGACCATATGTATGTATGAATTAACTTTAACACACGGTTTTTGTCCCTAAAATAAATTGTAATTTTCTATAAATAAAAAATATCAGTAGTCTCGTAACATTACCTCATAATATTTATAATGTAATAATTATTTAACACTGACATAATTAATATTATAACATTGTTATTAACAAATATTAAAATATGCCTATATATATCAATGTTTTTCATGTTTAACCTACATTCCGACATACAAGTACTTCCTCTACTTACAAACAAAAAAAAAACATGATGGCTCCAAAAACAATTGTATCAGTCGCCATTGTTATAACTTTGTGTCAAGTAAGTGTGCTATATTTTTTATAAAACTCATTTGAAATACATGATCATCATCATCTTTTTGGTCATTATTTCTCTGGTTTGAATATGTGGAAAGTCATGAGAATTATCATCATGAGGAAATCTACACATTCAAGCAAATTGATCTTTAAACAAAGGTAAGGTTCTCCTGCAAAAGTTGCGGAGGTTAGATGGTCGCTTCATGTGAAAACGTGACTTATCCAGTCAAGTATTTTCGTCAAAGTCCAGAGAGCCCTGAACGTAAGACAGGACTAAGGAGAGAAAGAAAAGAGAAGGTGGAAAATGCTGAGAAACATACTCGTATATAAAGTGTTATTCTTCCTGCACTTGAGATCAAAAATATGTTTTTCTTTTTTGTTACAGTTGACTCTTGGTCAAGTAATACCAGCCTACATCGGAGGTAACTCGGTCGTAGAAAACAATGTAGTGGTCAACTCGGCCAGCGGTGGCTTGACCAGTGGTCTCGGCTTGACCGGAATTAACAACCTGAATAGCGGCATTGGCGTCATAAACAGTGGACTTGGCGTCGCCAACGGTGGTCTAGCTGTTGAGTTTGGCGGACCTGGCTATATCAACTTGGCGTCGATTTCTGGTGGCGGAGTTTTGCCTGTAACTAGTTATGGACCGATTTCACCGTCTGGGCTCACTGTCATGTCTAACAATGAGATTGAAGGAGTGTTGTTAGTTAGTGGAGAGGTGCCATTTTTGAGCGCTGTTGCTTTTGAGGGCTCCGTGGCTTCAGGCGGCTCTGGCGCGGCTAGCTGTGGTTGTGGCGATGGAAATATTGGTATAGTCAGTGAGAATGTCGGGTCAAGCTTGACTGGACTTGGCGGACTCGGCCGCGGAGGTGGACTTGGCCTTGGCAACAGAATTGGAGGGCTCCGTTTGTAAATAATTTTTATTTTGTTGAGTTGTTGTATCTTGTTGAATTTTGTGTACTTAATAAATATTATATTTTTATTTGACTATTTTATTAATATGTTCCCCATTTGTATGCATACAATTTTATGTCATAATTTAACATGACATACTTTTATTATTAACAATAATAGCTACTTACCCAAAATATGTATATTTATTCCGGAAACCACACGGCACATTCATAGGTTCTTCTTTTGGGAATATGTATTTATGTATAATGTGTATTGTTATCGAAGAAACCAGTAATAACTTCGGGTTTTATTCATATATTTAGTTTTGTATATTTCTAAGGTATCATTTTTTTGCATAACTTTTTTATCCAAATTTAATTAAGCATAACAAGTTATATACGTATTTTTTTCAATATAAAATTTTTAGACATACCTGTTTTTGGCATCCTTTTTTGTAATAAGCATAAATTATAGTTAAGAATAAAGATCAAAAGTCATAAAGAATTAATAATAACATTTATTCCTGATTTCCAAGCAAAATCTTAGCTTCAACATTATTTTATTATAATTTTTAACAATAAAGTGCTTTATTTTTATTTCATATTTTTAACAACACCTTGTAAATAGACAAGTTTAGAAGATAATTAAGTATTTCTTTTTGTTTAAAATTTTAAAAAAGGAAAGAAAAAAAAGATGATTACAATCAAAAATTTAATTTACAAATTGTACAGTCCCTGAATAGCATCAACATGAGGGAGTGTGCCCAGAAGGCTGGCAGCATTGCCAATTTGAATGGCAATGCTGCTTCTCTGAGCCAGATAATTTCCAGCATTCCGGCCACGAGATGCCTCAATAAGCTTTTTCGACAATTGTCGGAAAAGCTGATGGGCAGATGGGTCCCACGGTCCCAGAGTTTCTACCCCAAAAGGTTTTAATACATAAGTATTACCGATACCTACATATTTGCGCCTTTTGAGGTTTTCTACCTCTTTTGCAGCAGCTCTTTATTTATTAGTTGGCACCCGTATCAAATGATGCCGTGTGGTTCCCGGCACCATTAGAAAAAAGAAGAGTGCCACTCCAACTCTTCCTCATGGATGTCGTAGAAGGCGACTAAGGGATAGGCTTATAAACTTGGGATTCTTCTTTTAGGCGACAAGCTAGCAACCTGTCACTATTTGAATCTCAATTCTATCATTAAGCCGGCTGAACGTGGCCTGGTCTTTTAAGACTGTTGGCTCTGTCTACCCCGCAAGGGATATAGACGTGACCATATGTATGTATGTATATGTAAACACATGAGCTCTAAAAAAACCTTATTTATTAAATAGTACAGCTACCATCATCTCCTGGCGTTAGACTCGACAGCGTCCTCCCCTCTCTGGAGACGAGCTTTTTGGAGGGGCGCATTCGATCATGGTCCTTGAATGTGTAAGTTTGCAGAAGTTAACGCATTCTGCGTCATAAGAACACTTCTATGCCGCGATTTTTATACTAAAACGTGAAATCCAGATCAAAAATAAAAATAATTATGTATGTAACATAAATACATACATATAATCACGTCTATATCCCTTGCGGGGTAGACAGAGCCAACAGTCTTGAAAATACTGATAGGCCAAGTTCAGCTGTTTGGCTTACTGATAGAATTGAGATTTATATAAAGTGACAGGTTGTTAGCCCATCGCCTAAAAGTAGAATCTCAACTTTATAAACCTATCCCTTAGTTTTTACGACATCCATGGAAAATAGTTGGAGTGGTCCTATTCTTTTTCAATTGGTGCCGGGAACCACACGGCACACAAGTACTTATGTAACGGTAGCGATGTCTCAGACAAGACCGCCAAAAGGAAAATATTTTGCCTGGTTGAGTTTGGAACTATCTGGGTAACCGCGATCTTTAAAAGACTGTTGGCTTTGTCTACCCTGCAAGGGATACAGACGTGATCAATTAAATGTTAAATCTATGTCAAGTCGTGTAAATAATTACAAAATTAAAATCGCAACACATTTATCAGCTTTACATAAGTTAAGTATTTTTTTTGTAATAAATTACATCAAACATGTTTGGTTACTGTATTCATGATAATTACCTCGATAAAGTGGATAGCAAGTGGAAACATGTAGTCTCTGTCTACCCCTCCGGGAAAAAGGCGTGATTTTATGTATCCGTGTGGTTCCACTCCATCTCTTTCCCATGAATGTCGTAAAAGGCGACTAAGGGATAGGCTTACAAACTTGAGATTCTTTTTTAGGCGATGGGCTAGCAACCTGGCACTATTTGGATCTCAATTCCATCATTAAGCCGAGCAGCTGAACGTGGCCATTCAGTCTTTTCGGGACTGTTGGCTCTGTCTACCCCGTAAGGGATATGGACGTGACTTTATGTATGTATGTATGTATTTTACTAGATTTATTTACTAAATTTTGCTTTGCGGTGCTTCGTTCCCGTGAGAAATTCTAGACATCCTACGTGGCCCATGCCACTTTCAAAGGTCTATTCTGTCATACGAGTTCATGTCGTCAGTGTGTTTATTAAATATAATCTCCGTAAATTTTAATTATTTAGTGCTTAAAAAAATTACAGTCTCATGATTAATTAATTATAAAAATGATCCTTGTAAAAGCCTGGTTTCGGCTTATAAAAAAAAAGTCAATTAACGCAAACTTTGGAAGTATTTATCTACCTTAATTCGTGAAAATCAGTTAAATTTTTTTTTTGTGTTTGTTTTTGAGTTTATTCGTTATAAACATACAAAACAATTTCCTCCCTTTCTTTGGCGATAGGGAACATGTCACTAAGTATTTGTTGAATCTCAATTCTATCATTATTTTTTCTATCATTGTATACAGCTCAACAAAAAAATTTTTAGTGAAATTAAGTATGTAACTAACATAATTGTGTTTTGTAATGTTTAACTACACTACAACATATTATAAAATAAAATAGGAATGAAAAAGAAATATTTTTGGTCGAGAAAAATTGGTGACCACGATAAATTAATTATAAAGTATTGATAAATAATAACAAAATTTTATTTCATTAAAATGCAACAATAATTGTTTTACAAAACAATTGATAAGAGTTACAAACATTTTTATTATGTCAAAATTACTTAACTGCATTATCGTAAATCGAGTTATATAATTTGTTTAATCAATTTAAGTGGCATAATTTTTTTATGTATAAAAGTATAGTAAATTTTATAATTATATTAGTTTGTGTCTACAACAGCCAACATGAACTTCCATATAGGCGTTATCCTTTTGTTTTGCATTTTGAAGGTAAGAAATAAAACGGCTTTAGCATACCAATCAAATCTGACCAAGGTAGATTTATCATTTTCTTGGCGTGAGGACTACCTCATTCCTTTGTGGCCATAATTCTTGGATAAGTCAGGTTTTTACTTTAAGCGATTCTCATGTAACCTCCGCATTCTTTGCAGGGGAATCTGTACGTTCTTCTTATATATAATATATGTTTTGTAGCGTAATCAATTAATTGTTAATAATTGTATTATTTTCAGAACACCTTAGCCCAAGTCCCAGGGCCAGGATTTGGAAATGGTTTCGGTAACTTAGGACTCAACAATATAGCGGAGAATAGCATCTCTTCGGCCAATTTGGCAGGAAACATCCTTGGCAATAACTTACTTGGCAACAACTTGGCAAGCAACAGCTTAATTAACAACAACAACTTAATTGGCAACAACTTGGCCGCAGCCGGTTTGGCTAACAACAACTTAGTAGCGAACAACTTAAATGCAAACAACATAAACAATTTTGCGAACGCCGAAGCTTTAAGTAGCTTAGCTGCCAACACCTTGGCGGTAAACAACTTTGGTGGCAACAATCTTGGCAATAATTTACTGGCAAATAATTTGGCAAATAACAATTTAGCTGCCAATAGTTTAGGAGGTAATTTCGGCAATTTAGCTAGCAATAATTTCGGTCTAAACAATTTGGCAGGTTTGTCAAATAATAATTTAATAAACAATGTAAATGCCAATAATTACTTAGGGAATCTGGGTAATTTGAATATAGGTAATTTGGCGACTGGATCTGTGGCAGGCTACGGCGCTACTCAGTTAGGGGAGTTTGCCATTTCTGGCGAGTTGCCCGTTTCTGGCAAGACTGGCATTACTGGGGACATGCCAGTGATTGGCTACGTCACTTTTGAAGGGTACGTGCCAGCCGGTGGCATAGTCAGTGTTGCCAATTGTGATTGTATGAGTAGATAATTTATTTATTTTTGATGTTATTGTTTGAAATAAAATAAACATTTCTGTGTTTATTACTGACTTTTATTACTTTTCTTGGTTTTTTGAGACTGAAACGATTAAGGGAACCTAGTCCAACCTTGAATTAAAATCTGATGAACATGATATAAAGTTAGAGCTTAATGTAGGTTTAATAGAGATTTAACTTTCGTATTCAAAGTCTGTGTCTCCCTCTCCTCCAGGAAAGAGGCGTTATTATAAGTATGTATTGTATTTATTTTATTTAGTTAGCGAATTTTGATTCACGATAGTAAACACGTACTACGTCTACGATTCAGTACGTTGAATGTTAGAATTTTTTCATATATACCTTGTGAATGTAGTAATTACTTACTGATTTATGAGTTTCTATATAACTCACAAAAGAATTAAATGGTCTATGACCGCAGTGGTAACCATGATCCAAACTGAGTTGGGTTTCTATGCGGTGCTCAGACGGGAGTAATTTCATGAAAAAAAAAAACGTAACTTACTTGAGACCATGGTTACCGGCCCATTTATTACAAGAACATTATATTGCCCTATATGACGTTCATTTAGTATTACTTCGTTTTTTTTTCTTCGTGTAAAAAGGAACTGTCATCAAAATGGGGCATATAAAACTGTCTTCTCTCACGTTAGTGCTGTTAAAACAATTTGAGACTCGTATAACATTAGTTTTCAAGAATTAAATTTAAATTCAAACTTTTTATTAATTATTATAGGATGCTTCATATCGCTTAATAATTGTCAAATCTTTTGGTTTCACAACATTGGTTGACGTCAAATAAATTCCTTAAAACTAAGTTTACTGCCACTTCCAACGCGTCAGTGCAGAAGAAGCGGTAACAAACTGCACTGCAGCATTTTCTTTTTATTTTCGCGATACAACGTTAGAGGAACATCGTTTATTACAGATATTCACCGTCAGAGCTATCTTCGCTTTACCAAAAGCTATTTAGGAGGTGGAGAAAAGTATTAGGGCAGATTTTGAAGAAGCCCAATCGCTAACAGAGCAAAAATTTTAATCCAGCGCAAACCAGTAAAGGAACTCGCTGTCAAATAAAATAGAAACGAAAAAGGCGTGTACAAAAAATGTAATGATACTTCAATTGGCAAAAGGAAAAGACTGAAGTACCACTGAAACGTGTATGTATGTATAAAGGCCGCTCTGCACATAACACTATTGGCACGTGCCGTGCAGTATCTGACAGAGTCAATAAACAATGATATTGTAGTAAACATTTTGTATTATGTTACCCATACTCGTCAGTAGAAATGATGTCGGCCGGCACTGTCAATGACGAGTATGGATAGCTATATACAATATCTTATTCCTCCTGGCTTTAGTCCTAGTTGCATCTACACCATAATCTGCCTTCAATTCTTAATTCGTGAGAGATTATCGTGTGATATATTACGGCAATGCCATGTGGTTCCCGGCACCAATACAAAAAAGAATAGGACCACTCCATCTCTTTCCCATGGATGTCGTAAAAGGCGACTAAGGGATAGGCTTACCAACTTGGGATTCTTTTTTAGGCGATGGGCTAGCAACCTGTCACTATTTAAAACTCAATTCTATCATTTAGCCAAATAGCTGAACGTGGCCAGTCAGACTTTGCAAGACTGTTGGCTCTGTCTACCCCGCAAGGGATATAGACGTGACCATATGTATGTATGTTATCGTGTGATTCCTGTTTCACTACAACTTCTCGTGTCGTATCGTGTTAAGACAATGACGAAACGCGCACTAGTTCACCTGATATATAGTACAAGCGTCAAATGCTTATTACCCACTTTGGGATCCTGATTATCTACGGGATCTTGGGCTGTATTTCAAAGAAGCAACTGAGGCAAGCGTGAGGAGGATTAAGATTTTCGAAATTATTGTGGTGAACATATAAAATCTCTGCTTATTCTTCCTAAGATTTATCGATCAAAGATTATATCCTAAACCTAATTGTTTTAATATTAACCGATTTAAAGCCGTGCCTTTTGTAATTCTGACATTTAACCTGTCAAGAAACTTGCCCTAGTCAGGAACTGAATGTCGAAGTCATGTAGATATAATGGCTGCCAACTTTCTCATTCCTACATTATAATTATAGGCACTCAGTATCAGACGTAACCAAGCAAAATGAATACGTTTCACACCAAAACCTAGATTACGATAAAAAATAATAAAACCAACAAAATAATTTAAAACAATTTATTAAACTAAATTTATAAATACATCAATAAATTAATATCTGTGATAACATCACCACACAACCGACGCCGTGCCATCATTTGGCAAAACTCCATTAATGGCAACATTGGCTGAAATTGGATATTGCCCGTTCACATTAATGTTGCCAGCCACTTGTAGCGCATCCGCCAATATTTGCACGCCACAGTTCTGGCGTGCCAGTGCCTGTGCCAAAACTGGATTATTGACTGGCATAAATTTGCCAGTATTTAAATTAAACCCGTTTGCCAAATTAATGTTGCCTAAATTTGCTTCCACTAAATTTGGATTGGCATTTAGATTATTAGCTACAACATTTCTTTTACCTAAATTTTGATTAAATAAATTATTGTTGTTTGTGTTCATTAAATTGTTATTAAATGGTCGGTTATTGGCGGGAATTAAATTTCTCGTATGACCAATATTTGAAATTGTATTTCTTGCTTGCAGCGGGGTGGTCAGAGGTCTAGACAGACTGAATGGTTGAGCAGATGTGTGCTGAAACAGAAATATAGTCATTATAGTTTATCTATTAAGGTAGATAACTACTTATACTATTTGCCGGCCTCTGTGGCGCAGCGGTAATACGCTTGTCTGTGACACCGGAGGTCCCGGGTTCGAATCCCGGCCAGGATGTTTATCTATATTAAGTATTTATTATATTATAGTATCGTTGAGTTAGTATCTCGTAACACAAGTCTCAAAGAACTTACTTCGAGGCTAACTCAATCAGTGTAATTTGTCCCGTATATATTTATTTATTTATTTGCAGCAGTACTTTTAAGCACTATAATTGGACATAGAAGTCAGTTACAATTTTTCACCGGCAAACCGCTGAAAACACGAAAATTTAAGCATTTTTTCCTTTACCCAACAGTTTGGATAATGTGTTGATATGTCAGTCAGTTCCTTACATACATATAGCAACTCTATATCCCTTGCGGGGTAGACAGAGCCAACAGTCTTGTAAATACTGATAAGCCACGTTCAGCTTTATGGCTTGATGATAGAGTTGAGATTTTGCTAATTTCGACAGAGATTGATTGAGACAGGTTGCTAGCCCATCGCCTAAAAGAAGAATCTCAAGTTAGGTCGATCATTTACTTAATTCTTATAAATATTTAGATAAATAAATTCTAACTCACCTGTAATATATAACAGAGACACAATATTAATGAGAACATTTCAAAGAACTATTAAAAATAATCATTAAAATACGTACACATTTTCTTATATATATCTAGTCATTTTATCTGTACAAAATCAATATGTGGAAATGTCTGTACGTGCGTTTTTTTGATTAAGATAATAATAATTAGTTAATTAATAGTAGTTTTTTTTATTTATATTATGTAATTGCGTTATTAATCGTCGTGTTGATGGCGTAGTGGTTAAAGACAACGCGGGTTCGAATCCTATCGGAACCGTTTAAGGTGCCACAACACGTGTGTATTATCACGTCTTATCGCTTGCGGGGTAGATATGGCCAAAAGTTTTGAAAAGACTGATAGGCCACGTACAGCTGTTTGGCTCAATGATAGAATTGAGAGTGACAGGTCGCTAGGCCATCCCTTAATCGCCTTTTACTAAATCCCTGGGAAAGAGATGGAGTGGACCTATTCTTCTTTCTATTCGTATAAATATATAATTAAAATATATTTGTAATTAAATATACATAACATAACACGTCGTAGTCGTAGTGATGGCTCTGTCTACCCCGCATAGATGTAAGTCTATGCGGGGTAGACAGAGCCATCACTCATCAAAAGACTGAAAGGTTTGTATATATAAAAAGCGAAACAGCGATAGTTCCGCTAACTTAAAAACTTATTAAAAAGATTTTACTTAAATACCTACACACCAATTTTTTATTGATTTCCAAGTAGTGCTAATAATTTTCTTAGTTCAATCAAACTCATTTTGCTTAGCAATTCCTCCAGGTAACGAAATTCTGGGTTTTGAATGCCGTTAGTGTTAATATTCCTGTTCTTGTAGTCTAGATATCTGTGAAAAAAAATTAAGAATTAAAATAAAGTGCCGTGTGGTTCCCGGTACTAATAGAAACAAGTATAGGACCACTTCATCTCTTTCTTCTGGATGTTGTAAAATGAAACAAAGGGATAGGCTTGTAAACTTAAAATTCTTCTTTTAGGCGATTGGCTAGCAACCTGTCACTATTTGAATTGAAATTCTATCATTAAGCCAAACAGCTGAACGTGGCCTTCCAGTCTTTTCAAGACTGTTGGCTCTGTCTACCCCGCAAGGGACATAGACGTGATGATATGTATGTATGTAGTAAAATGAGACAAAGGGTTATAAACTTGAATTCTACCATTAATTTCAGTTGGCTCTGTCTACCCCACAAGGTATATAGACGTGACCATATATATGTATCTATGTATGTACTGATTAAATTGAAATTAAAAAAAAAAACTACATACCGTTTCACCACTTCGTAATATTGTCTCATGATTTCGTTGTATATGACCATGGTCTGGTAGCCGGGGCCGCTCTGACCTTGGCCCAATCCCTGCCCTAAACCCCCAAGTCCATGACCCAAACTTTGCGCCAGACTCTGACCAAGACCTTGTCCAATGACAGAAGACAATGGTCCATTTCTCAGTTGGTTCTCAGCTGTTTGCAACGCCTTTTGTATTGGCCCTTCCTGTAACGTAATTCAATTGAACAACGGTTCACAGAAAACAGTAATAAGGGAGTAAAATAACAAAAAAAAAAACACCAAAAAAAAGAAATCCCATCCAAAAAAAGTAGAAACAAAAATTCGTGGACGTCACAAAAACCATGAAAGATAGTAAAAACATGTACCGATGACTGTTACATACATACATATGTTCACGTCTATATCCCTTGCGGGGTAGACAGAGCCAACAGTCTTGAAAGGACTGAATGGCCACGTTCAGCTATTTGGCTTAATGATAGAATTGAGATTCAAATAGTGACAGGTTGCTAACCCATCGCCTAAAAAAGAATCCCAAGTTTGTAAGCCAATCCCTTAGTCACCTTTTACGACATCCATGGGAAAGGGAGGGAGTGGTCCTAATCTTTTTTGTATTGGTGCCGGGAACCACACGGCACCGATGACTGTTTTCGGAGTGAAGCGAAGAACAGTGAGGGAATCTTGCGGAGGTCAGATGGGAGTCGCTTCGTGTAAAAACTTGACTTACCCAATCTACAGGGACTGAAGCCTTCCTTCTATCACTATTAGCTCTATACATACATACATACATATAATTATGTCTATATCCCTTGCGGGGTGGACAGAGCTAACAGTCTTGTAAAGACTGATAGGCCACATTCAGCTGTTTGGCTTTATGATGGAATTGAGGTTCAAATAGTGACGGGTTGCTAGCCCGTCGCCTAAAAGAAGAATCCCAAGTTTATAAGCCTACCCCTTAGTCGCTTTTTACGACATCCATGGGAGAGTGATGGAGTAGACCTATTCTTTTTCCTATTGGTGCCGGGAACCACACGGCACAGCTCTGTCTATCCCGCAAGGGATATAGACGTGATATAATGTAAGATTAAATAAATAAAAATATGACGTACCAACGCAATAGCTTCACAGAACAACACAAATAATAACATGCAAATCTTTTTATTAGTGGACATGATAACTATGTCGCAATAACGAGTGGTTTGCAAAACAAAGGATTGTTTTCTTATATATATATATATACATACATTGTTAAGCAGGTGTCTTCTTTATCTCAAAATGTACTGACGTGTGTGTCCGTTCGTGCTTATCGCTTGAACTTCTTAAATGACGAGTATTCCGTGTCGATAGCAGAGTTATAAGTCTAAGGTATTAATTGTCACTGCAGTTTTGTAAAGTAGTTTGTACATTTTGATTTCAATTCAATGGTTCTGTACCTACATATAAACTTGTAACTCATTAACTATCAAATTCAATTTTTTTTGCTTTTCATTATTAAAGGATAGTGCCGGCACCAAATAGAAAAAAGAATAGGACCACTCCATCACTCTCCCATGGATGTCGTAAAAGGCGACTAAGGGGTAGGCTTATAAACCTGGGATTCTTCTTTTACGCGATGGGCTAGCAACCTATCACTATTTGAATCTCAATTCTATCTTAAAGCCAAATAGCTGAACTGAGATACCCATTTATTTTACTTTTTAACGTTCGCGGACAGTACTTGTCTGGGAATATAGACGCAGGTAGTTCTTCCCCACCTCAGCCACTCGAATCAAAAAGGAACTATCGAAGCGTTTAGTTCAACTATATGTTATTTCAAGGACTGAAATTTCCGTCTCGTAGTCCGATACGGTAATGCTGCAGGTTCTATTAGTTCAAAGAGTGCTCTTGCGCACTATCCAAAATGGATTTGTAGAGGGATCGTTGATTCGGGCTCCAAAGGTTCGACTGGCAGAGAATGCCTTGTGGCATTAAGTCCACCTGCTGTACATTTTGTGTGTGCTTAAAGTCATTTTGTGTGTGCATAAAGTCACAATTGTACGTAAGTATTTATAAGCAGTAACTGTAATTCAACTGATGTACTTTATACTTGAGATTCTTCTTTTAGGCGATGGGCTAGTGACCTATCACTATTTGAATCTCAATTCTATCTTAAAGCCAAATAGCTGAACGTGGCCTATCAGTCTTTACAAGACTGTTGGCTCTGTCTACCCCGCAAGGGATATAGACGTGATTTTATGTATGTATATACTTTAAGATATGCAATAGAGATTTTGAATTTGAAAAAAAACTTGGGGCGAAAATAATTCTTTTGTATGCATGTTTCTTTTTCTTCCTCCTGGCTTTAGTCCCGGTTGCATCCTCACCACTCTAGAGAGGAGCCCGGGGCGCGCCTTTGACCATGGAACCTAAATTGGCTCATTTATTTGTATGTACGTTTGTAACGCGATAAATTTTTAACTGTTCGTCTGATTTTCATGAAATTTTAAATATGTGTAGGATCTGTAAATAGATTTCAACATCATAGAGCACCAAAATCGGTTAAGTATTATATTATTTTGAGATATTATTACTTTCGTAATAAGGGGCGTGATTTTATGTATGTATGTATTAATTTCGTATAAATTTGAAGTGTTCGCGATGTTTGATGAAGACTTAATCTTTGCGTGACTGTTAGCTACCCCGTAAGGTATAAAGACGTCATTGAAATGTATGTATGTACACATATATGTTACTTATAATCTCGGAAATAACTATAAGACAATTTTGCTTTTGATTATATTTATTATTCACTGTAAGACTTAGAATAACATATCATCATATTTCTTTATCAACATTATGTTACCCTTTACATAAAATGATATGTCATTCTTTACATTATTGTCCTCAATTTTTTAATTCTTCCCGTCTATGGTCTACAAAAATATTACGTTTAAACTCTTCAATTCTACGAATTTTGTGCAAAATTTGTGACTTCTTTGGTGTCCTCTCGACAATTTGGTATTTAATCTGAAACAAAATAATGAAAAAATTAAAACAAAATTGTTTTACAGATGACATAATCTTATGTGATGATGTCATTAGCGTGCCTACTGGTAAAGGTACATACACTAGCGACCCGCCCCGGCTTTGCACGGGTAGCATTTAAATAAACCTTCCTCAGAAAACCTTCTTTCAAACAATTATAAAATCAATCCACAATAGGCTTATAAACTTGAGATTCTTCGATTTGGCGATGGGCTAGCAACCTGTCACTTTTAAGCTCTTAACTCTATCATTAAGCCACACAGCTAAACGTGGCCTATCAGTCTTTTAAAAACTTTTGACTCTGTGTACCCCGCAAGGGATATAGACCTGATAAAATGTATGATTATAAGCATTCTTTTTTGTTAATTTACCTCTTGAAAAGCATCTATAGAAATTCCACCATCACCAACTTCTTCAGATGGTGTTACCTTATCTACACCCGATAAATTACCATCATCTACAATTTCCGAATCTGGCAACACATCTAGTGACCTTGGTTTGACATTCACCACAGGTAACGCAGCCACTATTGGCAGAATTGTCAAAATTGGCAAAGCGGTCATCTTAGGCAATTCGTATTTCAAAACTGGCTGGTAAGTTTTTAAATTTTGAACTACTATATCATCGGGCAATTTGTATTTAGTAACTGGCTGGTGATTTTTCAAATCTGGAGTGGTTTCGTCTTTTGAAATAATTCCATCAATTTCTAGTTCAATTTTTTGTGTTACAGTCTGTTCTATTATAGCTTTTTCGGATAATGATAAAGCTATATCAGGTTCAGCTATTTCTTCAGCTACAATCTGCGCTTTTTCTGGTAAAGCTACAAATATAGGTTTGTTTCTTGCTGGTATTTTTTGAGGAATATTTTTGATTTGTTTTCGTTCTTGTCGTGGTGATTTGAAGTATCTCTTCGGAATTCTGTAGTAGCTCGCTCCTGTTAATTCCTGTGAAGTAATAATTAAAACAGAATATGATGAAAAATGAACTATTTCGAATATACATACATAATGTATCTTATATATAAAATTCTCGTGTCACAATGTTCGTTCCCGTACTCCTCTGAAACGGTTTGATCGATTCTCATGAAATTTTGTGAGCATATTGAATAGATCTTAGAATCGGCCAACATTAATTTTTCATACCCCTTAGTGATAAGGGTTGTCCACCCTCGTTAAATTAGTTTCGAACTTACTTCGAGGCTAAATCTATCTGTGTAATTTGTCCCGTATATATCTATCAATTTACTTCCAAAATCATATTTATCTACATGTACAAACTATAAAACCCCTCTTTCAGGTTGTGGGTTAAAAACTACTTACTTGCAAACACAAGAAAACCACGATAACGTAAATACTATTCATAATTGTATTAACAATTGACTGATACAGTAACATTGTATGTTGTTTTATACCACATTTTATCGAAAACCTTTTGTTCATAGTATTTAGTGCCATGCACGTCATTAGCTGATTGTAAATATGCACGTGTTCTTGACTGCCTAGTTACATACATACATGCATATGGTCACGTCTATATCCCTTGCGGGGTAGATAGAGCCTGTTGGGGTAGCAGTCTTGAAAAGACTGAATGGCCACGTTCAGCTATTTGGCTTAACGATAGAATTGAGATTCAACTAGTGACAGGTTGCCAGCCCATCGCCTAAAAAGAATCCTAAGTTTGTAAGCCAATCCCTTAGTCGCCTTTTACGACATCCATGGGAAAGAGATGGAGTGGTCCTATTCTTTTTTGTATAAGTGCCTAGTATCTGCCTAGTTAAATTGTTAAAATATACCAACATACATATGTACACACATATAATCACGTCTATATCCCTCGCGGGGTAGACAGAGCCAACAGTCTTGAAAAGACTGAAAGGCCACGTTCAGCTGTTTAGCTTAATGATCCAAAAGTGACAGGTCTCTAGCCCATAGCCTTAAAGAAGAATTCCAAGTTATTAAACCGATCCCTTAGTCGCCTTTTACGACATCCATGGGAAAGAGATGGAGTGGCCCTATTTCTTTTTTCTATTGGTGCCGGGAACCACACGGCACCAATATACATACTTACATAAAATCTCGTCTGTTTCCCAGAGGGGTAAGCAGAGACTACAACTTTCATTATAATATGAATAATGGGACTTTTGAATGTGGATGAAGCGAAAGCTGTGTGCAGGGATCATTGCAAGTGAAAAGATACAGTGATTTTATTTACTTATTTATTTTATTTATTTACTAATTTACATACACAGAAAACACAACTAACAAAATTACATAGGTTCTGCTAACTTCTAAAGAACGTTCTACAAACTGTCTTCATTGTCATCTTTATGTATGTTACACATACTATGAAAGGCTGTTAGCACGTTTAATAGTATCTTTAAAACTATATTCCGAACACATGCGATAATCTCGAGTATATATTGTAAAACACATACACAATAAACATACAAACATACATTGAAAATAAGAAATATGTCAGTCAACATTTTGAAGCCAATCGTTTTGATTTTCATCGTGGCTATAACTGTAAGTATTTATTTAAAAGTTCTTAAGCCGATACTAAAGAATAGGACCAATCTATCTCTTTCTCATGGACATCGTAAAAGGCGACTAAGGGATAGAATAATAAAGTTGGGATACTTCTTGTAATTAAACTTCTTGCAATGCGCTAGCAACCTGTCACTATTTGAATCTTAATTCTATCATTAAGCCAAACAGCTGAACGTGGCCTGTCAGTCTTTACATGGCTGTTGGCTCTGTCTACTCTGCAAGGGATATAGGGATATTGTACGTATGTATGTATGTAAAAATACAGCAGATTTCACAAATAAGAGCATATATACAACCTCCGATTCGTCTGTCGCGCGGTTCCCCAGGCGTCACACCAGCCTGGCGGAAGATCTTCCCTTTGGTGGCGGTCGAGCCGAATCATCGCTCCCGCTACAAGTCATTGGTACATTGTTGTTGAGTCATTGAACCTGTGCCTCCCAGCCCATCACGCTATTTATTCGGCTACTTTATTGAATATATATCTTTTTTGTAATAGTGCCGTGTGGTTCCCGGCACCATTACAAAAAAGAATAGGACCACTCCATCTCTTTCCCATGTATGTCGTACAAGGCAACTAAGGGATAGGCTTATAAACTTGGGATTCCTCTTTTAGGCGATGGGCTAGCAACCTGTCACTATTTGAATCTCAATTCTATCATTAAGCCAAATAGCTGAACGTGGCCATTAAATCTTTTCAAGACTGTTGGCTCTGTCTATCCCGCAAAGGATATAGACGTGACCATATGTATGTATGTATGTATGTATGTATGTACATTATCGAATCGACCACCCACACTAAAGCTCCCCAAAAATTTTTTCCCAGATGGCGTCCTGTCAGCCATTGCCAGAGACCAATCTGGGTGATATAGCCAAGCGGATTGGCGTGCCAGGCACAGAACAGCTGCCAACAGTGCCAGTGGATCCACGACTCTTGTTGGAGCTGTTTGGCTGGTTCTCTTCACTGGGAGGACTCATTTCTTGATTGTTGTTAAAGAAATAAAATAATAGAGGATAGATATTACTAAATATAAAAATCGGGAAATGTTTATAGTGCTAAGATTAAAATAAAAGATATCCTACTAATATTATAAATGCGAAAGTTTTTGAGTATGTCAGGATTTCAGTACGGATGTTTGTTACTATTTCACGAAAAAACTACTGAACCGATTACGATGAAATTTGGTGTGTGAGTAGCTGAAGAACCAAAATAACACATAGGCTACTTTTTATCCCAGAGTTCCCGCGGGATTGATTCCAAACAGGGTTTCCATGCGGACGAAGTCACGGGCATATTTTTTTTGGATTATATTGTTTTCATATTACTTACTACCTTTGTTATGCGCACAGTTTCAATAAATAAAACACATTAGTTAACTTAATTTTCTTGCTGGCCATCATGTCATAATAATCAGTGAATTTTAAAGTAGCAAGGGATAAATGACATGAAGACAGAAATGAAACTGCAAATAAACAAAAATATAAAACATTTATTCTTTCCAACAACGTATCAAACGTAATAACAAATTATATTTATATTATAATATAATTTTAAAAAGGTAATGTCATGTCCAAAATGTCCATATTTTTCGAACCTTTATTCTTTATTAATTAAGGACGTCCGGGCAAAGGGTCTGCTCAAAAGTACCCGAAACCGAGGAGCTTGCATGAAGAGAGTTTTGAATGTGAATGAAGTCAAGGAAATATGCAGAGATCATGGCAAGTGGAAAGATGTAGTCTCTGCCTACCCCTCCGGGAAAGAGGCGTGATTTTATGTATGTATGTTTATTCTGCTGCTAAGCAATCATATTTGTTGTAAATACTGTTTTCATTGTATTTTCTTAGTGCATTTTACAATACCTGCTACTAAAGTGGCTTCAAATTTACAATACTTTCTGTCAAGCCAATCACTGGCAACCCGTTGAACAATGGCGTTTTCCCAAGTTGGCTAAGTTGCATGCCACTCAACGATACGACTGGCGTAGTTGGCAAAGAATTGGCAACATTGTCGTCTAATAAAAACATGGCGTTCGCTTTGCATCCACAGTCATTACCAAAACTTACACTATTTGGATTTTGAAGCAGATTTTGATTTGGTTGGATCAAAGATGTTGGTAATGTTTGGCCAATGTTTGTCATCAAATTGTTTGGAGCATTGAAATTGTATAAATTATTTACTGGCAAGCCATTCATTTGAGCGTTGTTGGTTATTGGCATATTGGCCAACTGTAAATTATTTGTTTGTAAATTATTTACATTTGCTACTGAATTGGGATTTGTATTTGCTAAATTATAATTTATTGGATAATTGTTAGGCAAGTTAAAATTTACAGGCACGTTGCCAATTTGTAAATTGTTAGCAGGATTCGCTTGGAGATAATTCGCTGATATTAAATTATTGGCGTATGGTAAATTATTTGTTTGAGCATTACTATATAACTGAGCATTATTTAACAATGACACTTGGTTATTATTAGGAATTCGTACATTAGTATTTGCCAAATTGTTAAGTACTAAATTATTTAATCCTGGTATGTTTGAAAACCCTATATTGTATGACTGTGGCATATTAGCTGAAGCGTAATTGTTTAGTAAAAGATTAAGATTATTTGGTAAATTATTATTAAGTGGTAAATTAGGAACAGGTAAATTGTTTATTTGATAATTATTGCCTATCGGAAAATTCCCGATGGGTAAATTACTCAGCTGTATATTGTTTGGTAAATTATTGAGTGCATAATTATTTTGCAAAGGAACGTTTTGTACGAAATTTCCATAATTTGCTATCGGATAATTTTGTTGTTGAAAATTCGCCAGTCTGTTCGGTACAGGCAAGTTCGGTAATCTATTTGCAATTTGTAAATTATTTTGAACATTGTTTGAATATACATTGGGTAAATTGATTGGTATATTCGTTGGCAAATTATTTGCCAAATTCACTGGCATATTTGGCGAAACATTTGGCAATTGGTTTATAGGTAGATTACCAACTTGTAAACGATTCATTCCATTATTTATCTGAACTCCATTGTTTCGCTGTGATGCAAGAAAATTGTTTCCTGGTGAGTTTTGTGTGAAGCTATATCCATTTGGAAGAGTTGGGTTGAATTGGGCGAGTAATGCCTGAAAGGAAAATGATCAGATTAATCACATATCTGTCCGTCGTCTGACAACACTATGATCATATGGTCCACGGTTGCATCTTTAGGTACTCGTAAATAAATACTCGTATATACGGGACAAATTACACTGATTGAGCGCTAAGAGCGTATGAATCAGGCATAATATCTGGTAGAGACTTAAGTTACATGTTTCTAAAAATTCCATTAAAACTGAAAGTTATTGGAATGATAATTTAACATAATTTAAACAGGTGAACGTGGCCAATCAGTCTTTTCAAGACTGTTGGCTCTGTCTAACCCGCAAGGGATATAGACGTGATTATATGTTAGTATGTATGTTTAAGTATGATAAATTAACGCGGGTGAACGCAAAGCTAGTTAAAATAATAAATAATAATAAATAAATATATACAGAACAACTACACAGATTGAGTTAGCCCCGAAGGAAGTTCGAGACTAGTGTTACGAGAGACTAACTCAACGATACTATATTTTATAACAAATACTTATATAGATAAACATCCAAGACCAAGGCCAATCAGTAAAAGTTATTTTTTCATCGTGCCCTGGCCGAGATTCGAACCTGGGACCTCCGGTGTCACAGACAAGCGTACTACCGCTGCGCCACAGAGTTTCAAACCCGGAATTTACTATCTAACCTAGGGTTTTGATGTTGAAAATGAACTTACCTGTACACAGGCTATAGTTATAATCCATAATTCTTTCATATTTTATTTTAAATAACAAACGTAATTTTCAAAAAAACTGAGTAAAATATATAAACACGAGTGTAACCATTTGAAAAACTGTAATTATAATAAAACACAAATTGAGATACAAATATTTTTATTACATTTTTTTATCTGACAGAACGTCTCTTATCTCGATTCTATGAGAAAATGTGATAACAAGATCATTTTAATCATAACGCGCATCTGATTTTATATATTTCGAAAGTTTATTGATAAAGAGTAAGATAATTTAAAAAATAATTTTATATGTAAGAGAAAATTAATCAAGTCGAAGATTTTGATGGTTTAACTTGGGATTCCTCTTCTAGGCTAGCAACCTGTCACTGTTTGAATCTCAATTACATCAATTAACTATGCAATAATGATATTTACCCGTAATAAAATTTATGCCGTGTGTTTCCCGGCACCAATAGAAAAAAGAATAGGACTACTCCATATCATTCCCGTGGATGTCGTAAAAGGCGACTAAGGGATACGCTTATAATCTTGGGATTCTTCTTTTAGGTGATGAGCTTTGCAAAGCAAATTTGGCATTCTGGAGACTAGGTTGATATCCAACTAACGCCGCCATTACGAGTATGTCATCGAGTTGGAATCTAACTAACTGCGTAGGTCAGACGGGCGGGAGTCACTTCGGGTAAACACATAGCTAATTTTTACAAAATCAGAGCGTCGTCGGTGGTCGAATTGGTAAGGTGCCTGGTCAAAATGCGTGTTGCGCATAAAGGCACCGGTTCGAATCCCAAACCTGCACGTTCAGGCAACTGTATGTGTAACCATGATCTGTCTAGTACGGGTAATATCGTATACATATATGTACTCCTCCGAAACGGCTTGACCGATTTTCATGAAATTTTGTGAGCATATTGAGTAAAAACTAACATACTGTGCCGACCCCACGTAGAAAGTGGGAAAAGGTAACGACGAAGAAGAAGATTGTGTAGGTCTGAGAATCGGCCAACATCTATTTTTCATACCCCTCAGTGATAAGTAAAGATCGGAATAGATAGATTGAATTGGGGTCAATGAACTGAAACGTATATATTAATATGGACATGCCTCCGTCCGGTATTGCGGATTTGTAAATTATTAACATTCTTTCCGGAATTTTTACAAGTGGGATGAAGAATATATTAGTGGTAGCTGTTTTCCCCCGACTTCGTTCACGTAAATTGTAGTCCTATGTTACCCGCGGACAATGTAGTTTACTGTAAGTGTAAGTACTGAAATGGATTCCCGGAAAAGAGGCTTATCCATGTTATGCTTTCTATGGTAATTCATGATGCAAGTACATAAAATCAATCTACCTATTCCGATCTCTGGTGATAAGGGTTGTCCCCCTAACATTCTTTTTTAACTAGAAATATCTTAAAAATTAATTATATGGCACAACGTCTGTCGGGACAGCTGTATATATATGTACATTACATATATATATTTATATATTTATAAGGCAACCAATCACTATTTGAATATCGATTCCATCTTTAAGCCATGCAGCTGAACGTGGCTTTCGAGTCTTCAAAACAAGGCTCTGTCTATCCTGTCTAGTAGGTAACTTGATAACATTTTATAAGAAAATATAATGAGTGTCACATATAGTTATGGACAACGCAGGTTTTCAATTACCCGACCTTCCCGACCCGACAAGGTTTGAAGCGTCCTTGTTTTGAAGGATTCTATCCATATCTGAAACAAGCATTTTTTGCTTACTAGAGAGTCCTATCAATGTATCTTTGTACACTTTGTTGTAAAAGAAATAAACGAATTTTTATTTTTATTATTTAATTTTTTATTTTTATCCAAAGCCGGAGTGGTCTTGTAAAAGATTATATGGGTCGTGGCAACTTGGGATTCTTACAAACAAGCCATTTTTGTCTATATTTCCTGATGAAGAGAAGAGTTCCAAAGTGGAAATAAATTACTTTTTAAGTAAAAATTCTTCTCCATGGAAGTCGTAAAAGACGACTAAGAAATAGGCAAATAAACTTGAGATTCTTCTTGTGATGGGTTAGCAACTGTCTCTACTTGAATCTCAATTTCATTATATAGCCATACTTAGTAGGTACTTAACATGGCCTTTTGGTCTTTTTAAGACTGCTGTATGTAGGTATATTTTATTAGTAAATAAAATGATATATTAAATTTATTTTAATTTGCGCACAATTTTATTAATCAATAATTCTTAAATTCTAAAATAATTTAAATAAATATTCTTAATTTTTAATTCCCATTCAGCCAATCACACGCGTCGTGGTCTTCGAGATCGTGATTCCATTTTTGAATTTATCATCTTTATTAGCCTCCCTTGCAGCCATTAGACTTTTTATAGCGGATTCTTTCAAGATGTCCGCCAAGAAATGATTTTTGTGACGTTTAGCGGCCATATTGGTTTCCGCCCGCTGTTTTTGCAAGGCTGAAACGATAGTATTAATTTTCTCGGAAGAAATCGGCGTGTGTGTGAATTGTGATAAATTTATATTCATTTGGTTCGATTGTGGTACCGTTTTGAACGACTGCTGAGTATGTTGATGTATTTGAATTGCCTTTGGCTGTATCACTTGGGAATTGACAGTCTGAAAAAAAAAGAAGATACGTCATTATGCATACAGTGATTTTTTTTATAAAGTATCTATTATTTTTCCTAAAATTCTATAGTAACAGAAATATACTCAATTGAATTTTTGGAGAAATAATTTCTTAACTCGTAAGTACCTAGTTATTTATAAAAAAATTCTTACCGTTATGAAAATTATTTGTAAAACAAGACAACAGAATATTTTCAACATTTTCTTATTATTGTTGTACAATAACAATGTTATTATTTAATAATCACAATTGTAACTTATATTAGTAAAAGTAATCTATATCAATAACAAACACAAGATGGCATCTAATTATATACTGATTTTTATCATTTGAAATCGTAAATTATGTAATACTACTATTGAGAAATTTATTTTGCAATCTTAATGTATCGATTAAATTAGATACAATAATTATCTTTTTCTTGGAATTTTACAATACAGTAAAATGTTCTAATAGATAAGTACAGTTGGTAATATCACGTTCTTATTTTTTTACGGGGTACTTAGACTTTTTGGGAGACCACGTTCAGCTGAACAGCTTCATGACAGAACTATATGACGCCCGTTTGACAAAAAAGAGTTTTATATATACTAACTAGCTGTCGTCGTCTGTGCTGTGCCGTGTGGTTCCCAGCACCAATACAAAAAGAATAGGACCACTCCATCTCTTTCCCATGGATGTCGTAAAAGGCGACTAAGGGATAGGCTTACAAACTTGAGATTTTTTTTAGGCGATGGGCTAACTACCTATCACTATACGAATCTCTATTCTATCTTAAAGCCAAATAGCTCATCGTGGCCTATCAGTCCGCTCAAGACTGTTGGCTCTGTCTACCCCGCAAGGGATTTAGATGTGATTATATGTATGTAACTAGCTGTCCCAGTAAACGTTATTTTGCCATATGAATAATGTTTAGGTAATTTCTAGTTAAAAAAATTGTTTAGGGTGGACAACCCTTATCACTAAGGGGTATGAAAAATAGATGTTGGCCGATTCTCAGACCTACTCAATATGCTCACAAAATTTCATAAGAATCGGTCCAGCCGTTTCGTAGGAGTACGGGTACGAACATTGTGACACGAGAATTTTATATATAGTTACTCTTAGGTAGTTCGAGATTCGGGTATTAGTGAAAGGTTGCTAGCCCTTTGCCTTAGGAATCCCAAATTTAATGGCCTTTCCCTTGATCGACTTTACAATCTGCGTGGTAAGAGAAGCAACTGACACGCGCATTTTTTCTTCACTATGGGATGCTTATTTTTCTCTATATTTTAAGCATTTTAAGCCTTATAGGGAATTTAATCAAAAGGTTAACATTTTTATTTATAAATTATTTATTTATTAACTATTTATTAATATAACTTTTTTCATACACAAATCTTAATTAAGGTATCTATACTATAAGTAACTTGATAGTATGTATGTTTGTTTGTAACGCTGTAATAATGTGTTTGTAAATTTTCTTCCTTCTTGCGTTAGTCCTGGTAACATCCTCACCTCCCAAATGAGGAGTGCACAGTACGCCATTGACATCGTAGGTCAGGGTCTCAATACGAACAGTCCCGTCTGACCTCCGCAAACTTTGCAGGGCTGTTGTGACCAACCAATGTTGTGAAACCAAACGTTTTGACAATTAAGTATTAAGAGATATAAAGTATCCTATAATAATGAATAAAAATTTTTAATTTTGAATTTGAATTTGGTTGTTTGGGATACAACCCTGCAAAGTTTGCGGAGGAATTGGAGTTGAGTGTATGTTTATATTTCACGCAAAATCTACTGAACAGATTAGGCTGAAACTTTGGATAAATATAGCTTATCTGCCTATGTTTTTTACTCTCTCTTCTTGAGAATAAAAAAAGGCTACAATTCAATGTAAAATGTACTATCCTTGAGTTAATATCTCGTAACACAAGTCTAGAACTTACTGCAATCTGTGTAATCTGCCCCTTATATACTTATATTTATTTATTTATATCACACAACAAGTCGATTAACGAAATATTCGTATTGAAATAAGTAGTTCTACATTCATTCATGTTTTTAATGTAGACAATCTGCATTCATCCATGATTTAGATTTAAGAGATCTATATATGTAAATTGACGTCCGATGAAAATGTTACAGTGTAGTTTGTTCCACCGCTTCTTCTACACATGCGCTTTGGAAGCAGTAGTAGTTTTAATTAGATTTAAGTGATGTGACGTCAATAAGTGATACCGTGTATCCAATTTTGAAAATAAATCTATTTTATTCTGAATCTATTCTATTCCAAGTCTATCAAATGAAAGGTGGCGGTATAGGTTTACTAAAACATACGCTTTTACCAGCCAAAAATGGACTTAAATACGGATATGGACTTACAAATGGCGATAAAAGACCAGGTAGGGGAGAAAATGGACTAGCCAAGGGGGAGAATGAACTTGAAAATGACAAAAAAGGCGGTAATGGATTCGGCAGAAGCGTCGCTGGATTTGGCAGAAGCGGCGCTGGATTTGGCAGAAGCGGTGCTGGTTTTGGCAGAAGCGGCGCTGAATTTGGCAGAGGTGGCAATAGTGTAGTAAATTTTGGCAAAGGTGGTAATAAACTTGGCAGAGATGGCAATGAAGACGGGGATCCGAAGTAGCATTTGATGTTCTGCGTGTAGTATTCCAAGATTGGTGACTGGCCCATTGAATGCTGGAAACAAAGAAGTATTTAAAAAAATATGTTATCATAAATAAATAATCAACAACGTTTTATGCTTGTAGCACTGACAAATAAACATTTTGTCTCTAAGTCTACCTAATCTGATGTGTGCTACGTACTCCATATCTTTACCATTGATGTCGTAAAAGGCGACAAAGAGAAAGGCTAATTAGTTTGGGATTCTTCTGGTGGCGATGGGCTTATAACCTGTCAATATTTGAATCTCAATTCCATCGTAAAGCCATACCGCTAAACGTGGCCTTTCAGTCTTTTCAGACTGTTGGTTCTGTCTTCACCGCGAGGGATATAGACGTGATTATATGTTATCATCCTAGCAATTTTCGCTGTAGTCCTGTTTTTTTCAAGACAATTGCACTCACCTGAATAATTAAAACATTAATTAAAGCAACCAAATATGCCTTCATTTTTCAATATAATTACTGCCTATTTGATGATAAGTACGAAGCGAGGCTTAAATTTCTGCCTATTTATTAAAACCATTATCAATTTTTCGAAATTATGTCATTAGGGCAATCGATTTCTGTATGTATTTACATACAATGAATGAAGAAAGATTATTTCTTAAATTTTCTATTACCTTCTTCCTCCTGGCTTATTTAAGTCCCGGTTGCAACCTCGTCTCTCTGGAGAGGAGCCCGGGGTAAGCCTTTAACGATACAATTGAGATTCAAATAGTGACGGGTTACTAGCCCATCGCCTCAAAGAAGAATCCCAAGTTTATAAGCCTTTAGTCGCCTTATTCGACATCCATGGGAAAGATATGGAGTGATTCTATTATAAAGCGTCGGAAACCAGACACCACTTACTGACCAGCTGGTGTTTTTGCAAACCCTTGAGCATCTGAAAACGGAGTCTTATATAAAACTCATCTATTACTGACTGACTGACAAACTTGAAATTAGGCATGTAGGTTTCTGTGGTCTAACGGATCGATTCTCGCGGGAACGGGAATTAATCTTAAAAATATATATTATAAAAGATTTTTTGTTATACGCGGGCGTCCTCTTGCCTAAAATGTGCTATTAATAGCGTACATTTACTAGCACATATGAAATAAAATATTTCAATAATACCTATGTACCTACCTATTTCACGTATCTTGCAAAAGTATGTCAGTAAGTTACATAAAATACATAGGAAATGCGTAATTATTGCAAATATAGGGCGATATGTACAAACACAGATAAAACGGCCTACATATTATATGTCGCCTCCAATTTTGGACCATTACTTGTGAAAAAGACGTGCACAATGTTCAAAACTATCGTATTTGTGGCAGCGATGTCTGTGGTAAATATATACATACATACCTATAGTCACGCTTTTATCCCTAGTAGTAGACAGGGCCCTTGGAAATAATGATAGGAATTCGGCTGTTGGCTTAATGATAGAATTTTAATTCAAATAATGACACAGTTTATACCTACACTTATATATTTTAGAATAGTAGATATGTATATTTGTTTGAAAGTACCTTAAAAACTGGAAAAATTTTGGACCGACTGTAATGAAATTTAGCACAAATATAGACTAAATTCGCAGATAGCAATTTTAACCAAATTTTTCTCACAGATATTTTTACAAAAACAAACTTATTTTAATAAAGTGTAATTTTTCTTTTAGTGTAAAAAAGTGATCTCTGAATTACAGGTCAACAGCCAGATAATAGACCAACTCGTCATACCACCGATACCGTTGGCTCCAATAGCAACACCGTACATCCCCGCTTCTGCCGCGCCGGAGTTACTTCTGCCTGCGCCGCTTCTGAACCCATTTCTGCCGGTAGCGTCCCCTGTTTCTGCGCTAGCGAACCCGTTTTTGCCGTTGCCACCAGCGTGCCCTTGTAACTGCGGGTGCCAGTATTTAAAGAAAATACCTATACCACCGCCTTGTATTTAATTATTGAGAAATTTATTGTTATAGTCTGTTGTTGTTCTTATTAATTAATTGTTGTATGAATAAATGAAATGAGGTGAATAAATTCGTTTTTTAAATAAGTAGGTAATACAAATTTTTATTTGCATAATATGAATTCTACAATGTTTAAACTTATATAACAGATTGCAAATATGGTATTGTTTTTTACGACACATATGTATTAACGATGAGATAACAAAAGGGAATATACAGTATCATCTCTGTTAATATTGATGAATTGTGGGCATTGAAATGTACAATGTACGTACATACTCCCAAAACCTCCTGTAACATTAGTATTAATTACTTGCAATGTAACTTAAGCCATCGACAATTTAAATAAAATTTAATCAATGATACACAAAAATAATAAAGAATTAAGTAGTTTGCTACAAAGTTTGGTATTTAGTTCATTAAAAAGTCTAATGTTTTTCAGCTTTTCTCTTCATGCAAAGGCCCACACATATTATCTAAATCTTTAGCGGCAAACTATCAGGGTGAAATAAGAGGTTTAAAATAAATGAGGTTTAACATTTACTTAATCATTTAATTCCTATCAATCATCACAAATAACTTAAAAAAGAAAAACATAAATTATAATCAAACCATAAATTATTTATCTAACTACAACGACGGCGGTGGAATAGGTATTTTCCTCAAAAAGTGGCTCCTCACTTGAGTCGGATCTACAGGCGGAAGCAGGTTCGAAGTCGGCGGCGCAATGGCAGAAACAGGGGACGCGGCAGGCAGAAATGGGTTCACCAAAGGCACGGGGGAGTTTGGCAGAATTTGTCCGACATACGGCACATTTGACGCGTAAGGGTACACCCTCTCTTGTATAACTGGTCTGCTCGGATATTGGGCCACCTCTTGAAATTGCGGAACCGGTAGAACTTGCCGTGGTAAGTCTTGTACTATAACTGGGCTTGTTCTCGGTACAGCTACTTCTTGCAGTAAATTGAACACAGGGTTTGTGGGTACTTTATTGACTGCACCGGTTAGTTGTAATATTTGTTTAGCTCTTTCTGAGTTGGCCGGGTTTAAGATGTTTTGGAGAAGAGCACCCATAGGATTCGCTTTCGGTAGCACCGCAGGGAGGATCTCTGGGACCGCTGCGATTGCCAAAATGGCGATTATGATGACATGCCCCATTTTTACGTACTGTAATTGATTAAAAATTGTTTAAATTATTATTTAATTAACTTAATACAATATTTTATACCTATAAAGAATCTAAATAATCGAAAATAATATTACCTATAAAGAATCGGAAAATAAAAGTAAACTTAACAAAGTTTTCTTATAAATCACTTCATAAATACATACATATGGTCACGTCTATATCCCTTGCGGACTAGACAGAGCCTTGAAAAGACTGATAGGCCACATTCAGCTATTTGGCTTAATGATAGAACTTCAACTTACCGTTATTTTATCAGTGAGAACAAAATAATAAAAATATCTCCTTTTATTCATTCCTTATCAAGAACTTACTCAACGGATTAGATTAAAAGTTAATGCAATATTAAAATTGCCAACTAAAATTTATTTTTAAATCATGTACCTACTTAAATCAAAGTTTATTACAAAATATTATCTCTTATTAGTAATAGATTACTATATTAGTACATATTTTTTAATGCAGGTCACGTATTTATCATAATGCTGAATGGTTTTAAGAATTTTGCTGCAAGCGATGTATTTTCAATTTTGGTAAGAGCAAAAGGTATTGAAAACTATTATACTTAAATAACTTTTATTAATGAGAACCTCCTTCAATCGATATTCTCCTTTCATGAAGCCAGAAACTCTTGTGAGTGTAATAAACATCACGATCACGTCTATATCCCATAGCGGGGCAGACAGAGCCACCAGTCTTGAAAAGACTGATAAGGCCACGATCAGCTGTTTAGCTTAGTGATAGAATTGAGATTCAAACAGTGACAGGTTGCTAGCCCATCGCCTAAAAGCGGAATCCCAAGTTTATAAGCCTATCCCTTAGTCACCTTTTACGACATCCGTGGGAAAGAGCTGGAGTGGTCCTATTCTTTTTTTGTAATGGTGCCGGGAAACACTTTCATGAAAACCGCATCAAATTGTGTACAGCGGAACGCCAGCTATAATCGCGGACAAACATACATATAGCTTGGCAAAAAAGAGTATGGAAAAAATGAGGGCGCTGCCTGTCTTTATATGGCCACCCCATATAACCTGACCTAAACCGTTTTGATACTTGAGTAATTGATTTTATATAGAGAAAAAGAAGTCAACAGCGGAAGACCACGACGCTACTTAAAAAAACTTCCTTGAGCGTCACCGCCCATACTTTCTCATTGGGGTTCGCACACGACGCAACTAGTCACCAACCGGTTAGTAACTGATCCCGAGTGATGCGTCGTCGAGCCAGTCGCTGTCCTACTGGATACTCGAGTTTCAACGTTTTGTTTTGAAAATGAACGAGCAAAAATAGCAGAAGTTAGAAAAACGAAAGTAAAGTAAAGGAAGTATGCAGGGATCGTGGCAAGTGGAAAGAGGTAGTCCCTGCCTACCCCTCCGGAAAAGAGGCGTGATTTTATGTATGTATGTATGTTACAGAAACCTTACAATTTGAGTAGCGCCGTATGCGAAGTACAGTTTCTGATTGGTTTGTTATTGTAATTACTGACTAGTTCCCGTAACCTTTGAGTAGCTTCGTGTGCGAAGGGTCTGAGTCGACGACAACATGAAAAGGGTGTGAAAAGATTTCAGGGATGATAACACTCGCCTGTGTTACAGATGTTAATATGATAGCTGCGTCCCGGGGCTGCGTTCCCGTGAACATTTTGCAATACAAAGTACCCTATATGTTAGTCCAGGTCATATTCTACTCGTTTACCAAAATTCATAATAATCCATCCAGTAGTTTCTGTGTGAAAGAGTAATAAACACACATACACGTCCAAACTTCCTTACAAACTTTCGCATTTATAATGTAAGCAGGATTAAAAAATCTCAGTTGATTATCAGTGATTTTATTCAATCAGAATCAAATTATTCATCCACGTATTCTACACCTGAGAAGACAGCATCTTGGGTTGACGTTCCTGCTATGTCAGAATAACAGGATTCTGATGACTCTTCACTGCTGCTGTCATCATTTACAGGAATGACTAATTGCTCTATATCAGTGTATAAAGTTCTGCCTCTCTCAAAATACTCCTTTTCAATTTTCATAACATGTCTGCATGAATTTACCCAATTTTCCACAGAGATACTTTCAAATGCTTGCTGAGCTGCCATCTACAAAAAACATTTAGACGAAAATTAAAGCTAGTAATAATCAAACTCATAGTCTACTGAATAAAAGTTAATAAGAGAACCTTTACCTTTATATCAGTTGAGCACACATTATTTGATGCAATTTTATGCTTAGCGATCCCCCAAATTAATTCAATTGGGTTTAAATCGCAATGGTAAGGTGGAAGTCGTACCACTGTGTGACCATGTTCTCCTAAAATCTCATCTATTTCATAAAGAGGGGCCGGTTTATGGCGTTTTACTAATGTCAAAAGCTCCGGCTTGCGCAATGAGTCCTCAAACGGCACGCCATTATCTTCAAGCCATACTTTAATTTCGGCAACTTTAGTTGCGCTTGTTGGTGCCTTATTTAGTACTACTGAGTGGTAGGGCGCATTGTCCATGACTATTATACTAGCCTCAGTGAGATTTGGGATTAATTTATCTTTAACCCATTTCGTAAAATTGTAATGGTTCATTTCAGAGTGATAGTCCTCATTCTGATTATTTCCGCTGAAAATCAATAAGGCATTCGGAACAAATCCCTTCTCACTGCCAGCATGTACAATAATGTACCGCTTGCCTTTGCTCACATTTTCTTTTATTCCACTAACATCCATTGACTGCCAGCATTTTTTTAATTTATATGAGGCATGAACATAGCTCTCATCTAAATATATAATATTTTTTCTCAGTTCCTCTGGCAAATTTCTGTTATCTAAAATGATTTTAAGATATTTTTCTCTCTTGAGAGCTATGTCAGTTTTTTCTATCAGGGCTGACCTATCAGACTGGCATTTTTTATATTTAAAACCCAGTGAAAGTAATACTTTTCGCAGGTGTTCCCGACTTCCATCATAATTTAAATCTGCTTTAATAACAGGTAGCAGATTACGAAGAGTGGGCACCTAAAATAAAAAATACTTATTAAGATTTGGTTACAATATGTTATTTCTTGGGTATGTAAGTGGCCAACACTGGTGTCAGTTTTTTTAAGCTGCTGCGTATAGAAATCTGACTGACATGGCTTAACCACTGTCATCAATGATGACATCCGGCATAACAATATGTGAAAATTATTTAACTTAATTATTTACATTCGAAAATAACTTGGTCTATGTGTAATGCTCTCACACCGTACCAAGGGGCCAATTTCAATAATTTTATGAAAATGTTTATATAATATAATAAATAAAAAAAAATTACCTGTTTTTTCACCACATAGAAAAAATGAACCTTTTGTCTTATGGCTGACAAATCAAAATTGTCCAAAACCTTTTTTGGACGACCTTTTCTATGTTTTCCTGGTGTAGAAAACACGCCCTTATTTCTAGCACCTTCTTTTTCAATATTTCGGACAGTGTTTATACTAACACCTAAAAATAAAAATAATTGTGTGAAAAAAAAATTAATGATCAATCTTACGTTGTCCTAGTATACATGTCATTGCAAATTTGCAAAACATAACCTTCAAATAGCGTTGAAGTTAAAATCTATTTTTCACAATATCTTATGATCTTAGTACTTAAAATCATTAAAACAATGTTTTATTACTATATTCTATGACTAAATAATAATTACATATAAATAAATACCTGTCATTTCGGCTGTTCGTCTATAAACATCATCAATTGCATGAGTAATTTCTCCAGCTTCTTGTTCTGCCAAACAATGCAAGAACACTCTATGAATAACCTTTCTACCACTGCTCCGGATAGTTTTATTCATGTTTCTACATATATTTTACAAATTATTTACTTAAAAGTTTCAATTTCACCAAAATACAAAAACCAAAACGAATGTTCGACTTCGTATGTACTAGTTTATGACAGCAAAATAGTGTTGCCATTATTCACACTCTTTAGTACCACCTGTCACCGGTACAAACTCTTATTTGCCAAGCTGTACAATGGAGCAAACTGAGACAATTAATTTTTTTTGAAGGCGGTTAAGAACTTCAGTGTTCAAATGATGGCGATGTATCAATTAATTTCTGAGTAACATGCATTAATCTGATTGCTAATTAATGCTCTTGCGGCGAGGAAAACGCCGGGAGGATGATGATTGTTAATCACGTCTTTATCTCTTACGGGGCAGACAGATACATGGCTCGATACTGGAAACCCACATTCAGATAAATTTAAAGCCCATCGCTTAAAAGATAAGAAACTCAGGTATCTACACTTAAGTAGATATAAGGCTTTCTATTGATGGACTCTTAAAATATGTGTGAGAAAAGCTAGCTGTAGCATGAGACAAATAGGAGATGTTGTCTAGTTAAGCCATGAGACGTGATAATAATGCGACGTATTAAGATAATGCCGAAATACGTAAAATGACGAGCTGTCAACTAAACCCCTAAAAGTAACAAGAATACGACAGTCATATTTACATTCTACATATTTAACAAACATGCGTTCATGTGCGTTGCCGTGCCATTTGCGCCGTGTGGTTCCCGGCACCAAAAAAAAAAGAATAGGACTACTCCGTCTCTTTCCCAAGTATTTCGAAAAAGGTGACTAAAGGATTGACTTATAAACGTGGGATTTTTCTTTTGACTGACACTGTCACTGTTTGAATCTCAATTCTACCGTAAAACCAAGCTGAAATTCGGGCACGATCAGATCTTTAAGACTGTTGGCTCTGTCTAGCCCGCAAAACGTGAATATATATGTATTTAGGTACATACATTTTATAATTTACGCGTCCAATCAAAAAATTGTACAAATAAAACCAAACAATTCAACAAAGTAAATATATTTCAATACATAAAAAAATAATAATTAAATCACAAAAACGGGGGTTGAATCACGACCTGTCTCAAATACTTCGTGCACCCCAGCGCGGGGGGAAACGGGGGTAAAGTCGGGGCACACCCGCAAGGGGTCACCAGCGGGGATACGTATGCCCCGCACGAGCACAGGGGATCGCCGCACCCCCCACATCCCCCGCACACGTCGACTGACGGCGAGTAATAATACGCTGGTACATCCACTTTAGTCCCACAAGGCACGGGGCTTCCACAAGTGGGGGGCGAACATCCACATATGGAGCCGGTACACCCGCAGGCTGAATTTGAGCAGCTACAAGACGGTATACCTGACCCTGACAAGGCCAGCTCGACGGCTGTTGAAAAACTGTTGCAGGACCCACACGATGGTACTGACACGGGTGGAGAGTAGTAAGTGGGTATTTCTATTATTGGATTTGGACATGCACAAGTTGGTACATTACTGCAAAGCGGGACTTCTATAGGGGTTATGATTTCAGGGATTAGGGGAAATTTGCACCCACATTCGGGGAGTAGAGGTAGGTTTAGGGGATAATTGGCTAGGGGCAAATTTGCAAGGGGCAAGTTCGCAAGGGGTAGGTTGGGGCCACTTGACACGACGACGCTTTTCTTCAGAATTGAAGCATTCGTCTGGAACTATAAAGGAAACATTTACATACTATATCTCTTACGGGGTAGACAGAGGCATAAGTCTCGAAGACTGAAAGGACTGAAGTGACAGTTGCTAGCCCATCAGCCAGTCTATCCCTTAATCGCCTTTTACTACATCCATGGGAAAGGTATGGAGTGCTTCTATTTCTAAAGTGCCAGAAACCACACGGCACTGTGTAAAAACCTGACTCAACCAATCCAAGATTTTGGTCAACGCCGCACCATGAGCTTCTCTCCAGAGAGGTGAGGCTGGAACCGGGGGTAAGGTCAGGAGGAAGATGTGAATTAAAAGGTAGAAAGTTTAGTTTGACCCCACATAAAGTTCTCTGTCAGACCCAATGGTTGGCTGGTAGATAATGCTTCTAGCATTTAGTCCGCCAATTGTGCTATAGGTACATTTGTATTTTATGCAATGAAGTTTAAATATATAATTATTATGTTTTTTCAATTCTAAATAAAATAACTTACCACCAAAATTCCCAGCAGCGAAAATAAATACCACGAAATCATTTTGACTGACTAACCTACTTTCAAAATGTTGGTTCTTATATACCTACCTTGAGTTTTAACATACATCAGTTACAAATACATATTTCATTATTATAACTGATAGATATAATTGTATACGCAATTCGTTTTCCAGTTTCTTATAAAAAGGGTTATCAATACTATATATATACTATATGTATATATATATATATACATACATATACTAGCTGTCCCGGCAAACGTTGTTTTGCCATATAAACAATTTTAAAGTAATTTCTAGTTAAATGAAAGCCGTTTCAGAGGAGTACGGGAACGAACATTATGACACGAGAATTTTATATATAAGCAGATATCACTCTACGAAATTAACTTCACAATTTATCCTATAAGACGTGGAATGTCATCCCAAGTCTTTATAGGATATTTACTGAATTAACTTCTTGAAATATCACTTATATTAATTATTAAGAGTCTGGAGACGAATATAGGTCACACTTCATCCCGGTAAAACCTTTAGTTCCCTTGAGATTTGCGAAAAACCTGTTTTATTCCGTGGGTGCTGCTAATTACGTAATTTTTATTGTAGACATACATATGTACATATGGTCACGTCTATATCCCATGCGGAGTAAACAGAGCCAACAGTCTTGAAGACAAAATGGCCACGTTCAGCTATTTGGCTTAATGATAGAATTGAGATTCAAATAGTGACAGGTTGCTAGCCCATTGCCTTAAAGAAGAATCCCAAGTTTATAAGCCTATCTCTTAGTCGCCTTTTACGACATCCATGGGAAAGAGATGGAGTGGTCCTATTCTTTATTGTATTGGTGCCGGGAACCACACGGCACATTTTTATTGTAGATGTTGTTAAATTCGTCTGTTTTTCTGTTTTTGTACGTTGTGCTTAATTCACGCGGACGAAGCCGCGGGTTAAAGCTAGTAAGGTAGGTAATAAAACTAAAACATTATCTTTGATTCAACAATTGTAAATGCCTTTATTTCAGTCAACAAAGTAACAGTAAAAGTACTTATGTATATTAATTTACACAAAAAAAAGCATTTTTCATGGAGTGCGTACAGTTTATATGACATAACATATATATTGCATACAGATTATATATCTATACTAATATTATAAAGTTGAATAGTTTGTTTGTTTGTTTGAACGCGCTAATCTCAGGAACTACTGATTCAAATTAAAAAATTATTTTTGCGTTGAATAGAGCATTTATCGAGGGACGCTCAAGGCTTTATAACATCACGCTGCAACTAACAACGGACGAAGTCGCGGGCACAGCTAGTCAGTAATAATGAGGAATTCAAACAAACAAACTAACAAACTCTTCTGCTTTATAATATTAATATAGATTGTTATTCTCATGTGTACGGCATTGTTAGATGTTGTAAAGTTGTGAAACAATGATAACTTGGACGAGTTATACTATACATATATTAAATAAATAAATATCCGGGACAAATTAAACAGATTGAGTTAACCTCGAAGTAAGTTCGAGACTTGTGTTACGAGATACCAACTCAACGATACTATATTTTTATAATAAATACCTATTTATATAGATAAACATCCAAGACCCAGGCCAATCAGAAAAAGTTCTTTTCTCATCATGCCCTGGCCGGGATTCGAACCCGGGACCTCCGGTGTCACAGACAAGCGCACTACCGCTGCGCCACAGAGGCCGTCAAAAGTTATACAATATAATAATCTGCACGCACCTTGACAAACTAAAATTATGACCAAGTATTCTTATAAATTGAGCATGATGTTGCTCAAAATGTATAGAAAATCATTTATCCTACTATAATATTATAAATGCGAAAGTTTGTGAGTATGTCAAGATGTTTGTTACTCTTCCACGCAAAAACTACAAAACCGATTACGATGAAATTTATATGTACTTATGTAGGTAGCTGAAGACCCAGAATAACATATAGGCTTCCTTTTTATCCCAGAGTTCGCGGGGACAAAGTCGCGGGCGGCCTCTAGTAATCTTATAATTCCTTTTAACCTTGTCTAATTAACTCTTTTTTTTGTACTACTAGCAACCGAAAAAAGAGGCACATTATTTTTGCGTGAAAACGTTACAAATATATCATAGAAAACTCGCTTATAATGTTACTTCAAATAGTAAGTTCTACGTCAACCAATGTTGTGAAACCAAAAGATATGACAATTATACGTTATGTACAAAACGTACCACAATAATGAATACCTACAAATTTTAAATTTGAATCTGTAAATCATTATAATAGACTTTTACTACAAATCTTTCTACCGCATTTCAAAATGGCACCCTATTTAACAGATTATATGTAAGTTCGTATCAAACTACGAACTTAAATATAATCTGTTAAACAATACATTGTATATTTTATTCGTCGTTGAGTGCCGTGTGGTTCCCGGCACCAATAGAAAAATAATAGGATCCCATGGATGTCGTAAAAAGCGACTAAGGGATAGTCTTATTAATTATTCTTCTTTTAGGCGATGGGTTAGCAACCCGTCACTATTTGAATCTCAATTCTATCATTTAAGCCAAACAGCTGAACGTGGCCTATCAATCTCTTCAAGACTGTTCGCTCTGTCTACCCCGCTGAGGGATATAGATGTGATTACATATAAATGTATGTATTATTCGTCTTTAGCTGGCGGCGGCTTGCCGCTGGCCAGTACCTTCTTCATGGTCTTCATCATTGAAGGTATTAATGTCATGTGTTTATCAACGCACTTCACGGCGCACTTTTCAAACTCTATCGTGCATTTGTCGATCTGGAAATTGAGAATACGTGTTAAATTTTTATTTATTTACACGTACGAATACGTGTTTATTTAAATTCCGTATAGGTATATCAATTAGAATAAAAAAGAAAGTGGCGGAACAAACTACACTGCAGTTGCTACACTACAATTGCCGTGTGGCTACCGGGCACTTTGAGAGAATAGGAACACTCCATATCCTACCAATGGATGTCGTAAAAGCCTAAAGCCTTTCTCGATAAATGGTCTACTCAACACAAAAAGAATTTTTTAATATGAACCAGTAGTTCCTGAGATTAACGCGTTCAAACAAACAAACTCTTCAGCTTTATAATATTAATAGTATAGATTTGAGGACCTTGGAGTAGTGAGTCCAAGTTTGCTCTTAATTGAAGTAATTAGAGTAAACACAGCTAAAGTACTCACAGTGTCTTGACTCGGGTCCGCTCCGAGTCGGTCCCGGGCCGAGTCGTTGCAATCCATCACGCAACGCTGCAATCTATTTTGGAGGTGGTTTATTTCTCCCTGGAATTAAAAAGTATGTATGTAGTATCATATGATCATGTCTATATACTTAGGGGGGTAGACAGAGTCAGTCTTGAAAAACTGATAGGCCACGTTCATGCTGATAGGCTTAATGATAGAATTGGGATTCAAATTGTGACAGGTTGCTAGTCAATTGCCTAAAAGAAGAATAATTTATAAGCCTATCCCTTAGTCGCTTTTGACGACATCCATGGGATCCTATTATTTTTCTATTGGTACCAGGATGCTGAACGACGAATAAAACATACAATACTAGTGACAGGTTGCTTGCCAATTGCCTAAAAGAAATATCCCAAGTTTATAAGCCTATCTCTTAGTTGCCTTTACGACATCTGTGGGAAAGATGTCGGAGTGATTCTATCCTTTTTTTGATACTGGGAACCAAAAAAAAGAGTTATGAATGTGGATGAAACGAAAGAAGAATGCATGAAATTGAGGCAGCAAAAAAGGGACTTCCCAAATATGTGAATTCTTTGATTGAAAGAATGTATAACTCTCTTCTTCCTCCTGGCTTTAGTCCCGGTTGCATCCATAGTTTATGTTTCTTTTGACCTGACCTTTCGCTTATTCTAATTTGCTTTTTCAGATATCAAATACAATTATTTACCTGTACGTAATTGTTAGCCTGATTTAGCGGAGCCGTACAGTTCTCAATACATCCGTGAACTCTCTCTAAAGATGACTGCTGATCATCACAGCACCTTGCTGCACAACGATGCATATCACCCTGAAAAAATTATGAGAATTATTAATCATTTAGTTTTTCCATCAATGATTTTCGCGATTTATTTTTTCCTTCAAGGGTTTTTTAAAGTAAATGTTTCAGAGCTTAATATATTTAATTAACGATTTAAGATATTTATATTTAAATCGATACTCTTAGGTATAAGGCGATTGCATTTAGGTTATAAAAGTAAATAGGTTAGGTTGAGGTGTTATCTTTATCAACAAAAATAAGCATGTACGATTAAATTGTCATAATAACGGAATTAAAGGCTAATAAATTGGAAGTTTATTCCTATAATTTTCAGGAGATTTAAGATAGTATGTACAGTGAAATAGTCCAATTATTGCGTAAGACTTGTTGATTATAAACTTACTTGCATTTTTCTCAAATAACTCTTATCCAGTTCATTGACCAGATTAGTCATTTCTTGTTCTATCCTATATTTTTGCGCTTCAACCATTTTAACGGTTTCAAAACAGAAATTTATACAATAAATTTAAAATTCGCAGTGCGCTCAATAGCGATTCAGCGATTGAAAAAGTTTTACTATTTACACTTTGCTGACAGTAAGTGTCGGCCTGACAGTGACTAAATCTAAGCGTCATTTTTTGTTTGTTTGTATTGTTTGTAAACTCTTTATTGCACATAAAAATAAAAATTAACAAAATCAGAACAGTCATTGAATATAAAAGAATATGTACAATGGCGGACTTATCCCAATCGGGATTTCTTCCAGTCAACCAAAATAAAAAGGAAAATCAAAGTCAAAGAGGCAGCGCAGTTAAAAGCATTGAGGATGCGTTACAATAATCAATAAATTACAAACTAATTAATGATAAACATACATAAATAAAATATATATAAACATACATAAATATAAGTACACTCAAATGTTAGATGCATCAGAATACAGTCTTTTGATTAGTGTTTTAAAAGAACTTAGGTTAGGGGCAGATCTCGTATCTTGGGGAAGATCATTCCAAAGCTGAGCAGAACGTACACTAAAAGATAAACCATAAGTTCGAGAGGAATAAGGAGGAATAAGTAATTTGGGATCGTTATGAGACCGCAAACGACTATCCGTCTCACGGAATGAGAAATTATCATGAAGATAGTGGGGGAAAGAAGGATTAAAATGTCAGTTAAATCAGTTCGTTTGCGTGTAGCTCCGCGTACTTAATTTTTAAATACGTGAAAACGTCCGTATTTCGGCCTTCTGCGGGATAATTTTCGCTGGTGGATATTATATGGATTGTGATATTGTAAAACTTTCGTCCCTAATATCCTCTTGGATGTAATAAGGACAATAGACCTACAATTTGGTGCTAGTGTATAGTGACTTGGACGCGCGGTGTTTGCCCTCCCCGAAATACCCAAGCTGCGTAAGTGGTTGGTGTTTCGGTGAATAGACTTGGATATTAACAAAAGTGTTGATTTTGAACTTAAAATAGGCGTGTTTAAAATAGTTTTGGGTTTAATTTTGTATTTTTATAAGTATTAGGGTAGAATATAAGAATTTGTGGGGTAGATCTTAGCGTAGTGTATGTGGCATCTTATCTTCGAGTGACAGTTGGCAGGTGTCAAAGTGACTTTCATCGTTTTGACAGTTGACGTTGTCACTGTTAATTTAACTGGCAGTGACAGTGACATTGACAGTGTTTAGTGATTAGACATTGACAGTTCGTTGGGCCAGCAAGCGTATTGTGCCGCTGACCACCTAAAGGCGGTTCTGCGAGCGCTCTTTATTGCTGTGCTTTTAATAATTTTACGAAAGTTAAAAATGGCTCCACCTACTAATACTTGTGCAGGTTGTCGGAGTGCTATTGCGACCAAACAATATATGAAATGTTGTTCCTGTGGTTCGAAATTCGATTTTGAGTGCGCTAATGTATCCTCCAAAAGATTTAATCTTATGACATCTGAACATAAGCAGAGTTGGAAATGTCTTGAATGCCGAAGCGCAGAGCCTAAAAAAGACAATACCAATACCCCGGTTCGTGCCACCGTACAAGTGACTCAAGAATTGGATAATATCACAATGCGCAGATCTGACAAGGTTCTACGTCGTAAGTCTTCTGACGACCTGCCAGGATTAGAGTGCATTTCTAAAAATGATATACGTGAGATAATCCAAGAGGAGTTACGCAAAGCACTTATATCAACACTCAAAGATTCTATGAAAGAGATTGTGTCCAGTGAATTCAAAAGCCTGAATGAGAAAGTTTCCTCTATAGAAAGTTCGTTGACATTCTTCAATTCGCAATACGAACTGCTGAAATCGAGCCTCGACGAGAAAATAGATACCATCAATCAGCTCCAGCAAACAAATGAGACTCTCCAACAAACAGTGAAAAATCTTACACATAGGCTCGGTGATGTTGAACAACAGATGCGTGTAAATAACATCGAAATTAACGGTATTCCGGAGCACCATAATGAAAATTTGAAGATTACTATAACACAATTAGCGAAGACTGTGGACTACAAAATGAATGATAACGATGTTATTCTGGCCACCCGCATCGCCAAAATACACAGGGAAAATCCTCGCCCTCGCGCTGTAGTTGCAAAGTTTTCAAGCCGCACGATCAGAGATGGTCTACTTGCCGCAGTGATTAAATATAACAAGGCTAACCCTAAGGAGAAATTGGCATCTCATCACCTAGGTTGCGGAGTCAAGGAATCTGGCCAACACGGCCAAAACAATAATAACGATAGTGCTAAATCTGACTCACTCTTGAATAAAATTAGTCTTACAGAGAAATCTATACTTAAGGCCTTAAAAAATCTCGATTCTACCAAAGGATCCGGCCCCGATGGATTGCCACCAGCGTTCGCAAAGCTGTGTGCAACTGAACTTTCCTATCCTCTGTATATTATATTTAATAATTCTCTTGCAACTGGCGTTTTTCCGTCGAAATGGAAGGAGGCTAGGATTGTACCGGTGTATAAAAAGGGAGATAAGGCAAATGTTAAAAATTACAGGCCTATATCTATACTAAGCACATTTTCCAAGCTTTTTGAATCCCTGGTTTGTGATGTCTTGACTCGTCACGTGTCACCTTTTCTAAATCCAATGCAACATGGCTTCCGTCGTGGAAAATCGGTTTCCACAAATTTGGTGGAATATGTATCATATTTGACCGACAAGGTGGATAGGGGGACGCAGGTAGATGCTGTATACACTGACTTTAGTAGCGCCTTTGATAAAGTTAGTCACTCTCTTCTGCTTGATAAACTATTAGCATATGGCGTATGTGGCTCGTTTCATGAGTGGTTGGCTTCATATCTGCAGGCTAGGAAGTCGACAGTGGCAACAAACGGTTACTCCTCAAAGCCATATGTCGCAACATCAGGCGTGCCCCAGGGTTCGCATCTCGGTCCGGTCTTGTTTCTAGTATTCATAAACGACATTGTTGATTGTATAAAACATAGTGAATACTCACTATTTGCCGACGATATGAAAATATATAAAACTATATCTACTATGCAAGATGTGCAGGAGCTTCAGTATGACTTGGATCGTGTTAGTGACTGGTGTTTAAAAAATAGTATGACTATAAATCCCAGTAAATGTTTTCACATTAAGTTTACCAGAAATAAAAATAAGCTAAGTTCCTCGTATGCAGTCAACAATGTTATGTTGGGGGAGGTGAAGCAAATCCGCGACTTGGGTGTGACTCTGGATAGTAAGCTGAGTTTCATACCTCATTATGATGCCATTGTCACAAAGTCCTTCCAGATGCTCGGGTTCATTAAACGCAACACTAAAGATTTTAAAAACGTAAATACTCTAATTGTTCTTTTTAATGCACTAGTTCGCAGCCACCTGGAATTTGCGAGTGTAGTTTGGAATCCATTTTATAAAAAACATAGCGACAGCATTGAGCGTATTCAAAGGGCATTTACCCGTCAGCTAGCATTTAGAACCCCTAACTTTAGTTACAGAAACGATTATAGCCAGCGACTATCTAAATTTGAGTTGTTGTCTCTTGATAAGCGACGCCAGATTTTGGATTTAATATATTTATTTAAGTTAACTAATGGCATAGTCGACTGTCAAAATGGCACGGTTAGGCTTAAGTACACGGTTCCTAGGCCAAACTGTCGGAGAAAACTATTTAAGACCTTCGTTGTACCTATATCGCGTACTAACCTCGGAAGAAGTGCGCCCTTACCGCGAATGCTTACTGCCTATAATAAGTTAAACGAAAAGTGTGACTTAGATATTCACCATGATTCCCTTTCGAAACTCAAAAGTAAATTAAATCAGTTATTTAATCAACTGTAAATAATTCATATTAAATTAAAAAAAAAAAAAAAAAAAAAACAAAAAATGTAAATGAAACTATGTAAATAATTATATTATGTATATTATGTATGAACTGTATTTCTACTACTACTTTTATTGGTAAATGCTGTGTTCACCTTTAATTGGGTTGCATGCTAGATTAAGTACTTTTGAATGTATCATATAAATGTAAACATGTATCCTGTTGGTGTACCTTAAATAAATAAATAAATAAATAAAAAAAAAATTAAAAAGGACATTAAACAAGAGAGATAGTGTGTGAACATTACGTCTAAGGCGAATTGGGAGCCAATTCAATTGGCGACGAAACTGTGAAACATGATCGAACTTACGAAGACCGAAAACAAAGCGAATGCCCTGGTTTTGTAAACGCTCTAACTTGTCAAGCAATTCCTCAGTAATGTTCAAACAAGCAACATCGGAATAATCTAGAAGAGGAAAGAGAAGCGACTGAACAAGCACAACTTTAGTGACGACGGGTAAAAATTTTTGCATTCGGCGAAGTGAGTGTAACGACACATACATCTTACGGCTGATTTCATTAATATAGGGAATCCACGAGAGAGTCTGGTCAATGATGATACCCAGATTAGTCACTTTGGGAGATAAAGGAATAATATTGTTATTCAGAACTAGGCTAGGAACCATCACATTTTCCAATTTCGAAATATAATGCGGACTACCAATAACAATGGCCTGTGACTTGGCAGCATTAACTAAAAGACCAAAACGGCTTGACCAATCTGCAATCCTCTCCAAATCCGAATTAATGGTACTAAAAGCATCATTAATATCATCCAAACTAGCAGACGCATAGATCTGTAAGTCATCGGCATAAAGATGAAAATTAGAGGAAAGAGATGCAGTAATACCATCAACGAATATTGAGAACAGAACCGGAGAAAGAATGCCACCCTGCGGAACACCAGCTACTAGATCACACCAATCTGAGAAGCAATCATTCAATTTTATACGTTGTTTACGACCAGTAAGGTAAGATGAAAACCAACAGAGGGCATTTGAGGAAAAATTTAAAGTACGTAAAATTTCAACCAAAATATCGAAATCGACAGTATTAAAAGCACTTGTGAAATCAAGAAGAACAAGTACGGTAAGCTTTTTATTATCAATATTAAAACGGATATTGAAACGGAATATTAATACTGCAGTCAAACCGCGTAAGCAGTTTTGCAGGACAAATGTAAAAAAAAAAAAAAAAAAAAAAAAAAAAAAAAAAAAAAAAAAAAAAAAAAAAAAAAAAAAAAATATAAAACATATATACATCAACGGAAAATAACAAGAACCACAAGTTTATTAACTTCCTGGGAAATTTATAAACTTTCGTAGATTCGTAGGATGTCATCCGTAATTTTTACAAGAGCTGTCGTAGTACTATGGCCACATTTAAAACCTGATTGAAAAGAACTTAAAATATTATAGCGAGATAAGTGTGCACTTAATTGTTGATGGACATGATATTCCAAGATTTTTGACAGCACCGACAGAATTGAAATAGGACGCAAATGAGAAGGACTTGAAGGCGAATTTCTTTTAGGAAGAGGAATTATGTGAGCGAGTTTCCAATTAGTGGGAAAGATGCCCGACGATATGGAACAGTTTAAGATGTTTACAATATAAGGGGCAATCAATTCCGCTATCGGTTTAATCATATCAAGGGATATAGCGTCATCACCTACTGCCCTTGAATTAATGGACTTAATTAATTTTATTGCATCGTCAATGGTAATCTCATTTATACAGAAAGAGGGGAAATCACAAGAAGGTTGAACAGCCAGACTAGCAAGCGTTGCCTGTTTCGTAAATGACGAACAATTCTTAGAAGAAGAACAAAAGTGCCTATTTAATTCATTTACGTCCATATCAAAACTCTCCTCAGGCCCTTGCTTTCCAAAACCCAAACCCTTCAAAAACTTCCACAATTTACCAGGGGGACAGTTTTCCACATTAGAATGAATATATTTGCGCTTAGCATCCCTACATTTTTTATTGCAAAAATTACGAAGAAAAACATAAGCAGAATGGTTCTCAGCAGATGGGCACTGACGTAATTTTAGTTTAGCTTTATCTCTTCTGGCCATGCACTTCCTGATCTCGGGTGTGAGCCAAGGAGCAGGGTTATGTTTAATGCGAACAGGATGAAGAGGAGCATGTTTATCGAAAAGTGATAATAAGATTTCGTTGAATTTAGAGACCTTTGAATCTACGTCTGGAGCCATTAAAACAGTGCTCCAGTCCGCATTATTAAAATCAGTTAAAAATAACTGTTCATTAATTGCCGTGAAATCACGACGGAAAATAACTTTGTGTCTACGCTTAGGAGAACGCAACTTAAAAGACGCATAAAGAAGGTCATGAGCAGAAAAACACACTGCATTAAATTGGCCATGAACTGACACAAGATCCGGGGCAGAAGTGATAATAAGATCAAGAAAAGAAGGCGGACCATTATGTGGAAAATGTGTAGCGCTAAGAGGAAGGCAGTGTAAATTTAAAGAATGAAGAAGAGAAAGAAGAGATCTTGATCTTGAATCATTTTTAATAAGACAAGTATTAAAATCCCCCATTATAATAATGTGTTCGAAACGACTACGATAATCCGACAAAAGAAGCTCAAAAGAGGAAAAGTAATTTATATGAAGAGAAGGGCAATAATATACACCAAGAAGAATTTTAGTATGAGAAAGGGAAATTTCTAGAAAAAGGTGTTCAGGGTTTTCATATGCAGAAGGAGATTGAGATAAAATTTGGCATGGTATATCACCTCGTAAATAAATAGCGACTCCACCACATCTTACCATTTTAGTGACACCATTAGTGACGGTTTCGTAAATTCGATCATTTCTAAATAGTTTAAATCCCGGAAGGGGATACATAGTTGAAGGAAGAGAAGGTTTCAGAAAGCTTTCCGAAATGAGAATTGCGTGAACGGAAGAATTAGAAAATAACGACAATAAGTCGGAGTAATGTTCAGGTATGCTTTGTGCATTTATGTGTACAACATTAAAGTTCTTGGAGAAAGAAGAAAAAGTAGCGTTCAAATTATCGCCTAAAGATCGCTCAAAATCGTCAGCACTGAGGAGGCTGTCCGAGGAAGAGGAAAGAGAAAAATAATCATCTCCAGAACTGTTACCGAATACATCAGCCATAGAGTGTAACAATAAATAAATAAAATATCCTAAATAATAAAAATAAATTTAAGGTATATAAAACTAATTAAAATTCCTAAAATATAACAATAGTGGTACAATTTTCTTGCCAGACATTAAATTTAAACAATAAGAGTAAGCCTACCATATATGTGGGCTCTATATGCTATTTAACAATTAAAAAGACACACGAACTTAAAAAAAAAAAAAAAAGAATAACAGATGTCAATGACATTAATTGTCATTGAAGGATCATGTCATAAACTGATTGAACTAAATAAAGCTACAAATTATCTACCCTAAAAATAAACAAAAACTATTAAAACAAAAACAAGGTAGATATATATTATTTGAAATAAAAGGAAAAATGGAAGTGCACGAAAACATCGTTATTTTTTCGTTGATTTCGCTTGTAAACGAGCACTAATAGGACGAGACTTATTATTTGGCGGTACGGCACTGGAAGAGGGTTGTGTGCCTCGCACTGGCTCATTACTGTTAGCCGCAGCAAGCTCATCAGTGATAGCATGTAGCTCCGCCATTGTAGTAATTTTCTTTCTTGTATTCTTGGCGGTCACTACAACAATCTTCCCGTCACTCGTCCAACAGCCATGCACGCCCAAAGCCTTACGCGCCTCCACGAATACTGCATGTCGGGTTGCCGTGAGAAATTCAGAAACTGTCAAGCCACTTCCCTTCAATAGTTTCTTCGCAGTCCAGATTGCCAGCCGAGTAGAAGAATTCGCACAGCGGATCAGAACTGGTCGCGGCTTACCAGTCTTGGGGATTTTGCCCATACGCCAACAAGCATCAAAGGAATTTGGATTTACATCAACTTTTAACTTTTCACGACAAATCCTCTGGAGGTCCGCACCAACATCTTCATCCTTGCCTTCTCCAAGACCATGCAATAACAAAATATTTGAACGTGATCGCATTTCAAAGCCATCAAGCACCGAAAGTACCAATTCTAACTGCTGGCTAAGTTTAGAAACGGCTTTCCATATGAGACTTTTAAATGAGTGGTACTCACTAGCTAGGACTGCATTGTGATCCTGGGAGCTCTGACTACCGAGAGCCTCCTCAAATGAAGACATCTTAGATGCAAACATATTCTTCAGCTCGCTCATGTCCTTGCACAGAATAGAAAGAGTGTCCATGGTGGTGTAGAAAATTAGTGTCCAAGGTGAAAAGTGCTTTTGAAAATAGCCTGGCAAGTTAACTTTGTAAATAAATTATATCATAAAGTTGAGAAATTGTATTAATTATTAAAAATATATTATTTATGAATTAAATTACTGGAGCAAATTTTAAATGTGTGTTAACTTTTTGACAGCTACCGCCCAAAAAAAAAAAGTTTTTAATTGTAATTACTGGCAAAAGTATCTAAACTAGGTACCTAGATATAATTTACATGATTACAGTACATAAGTTCTATGCCTATGCAATTTTGAAAATAGACGTGATAACTAAACCGCTACCACAACCATGAATTACTATCGTAAGTAACATCTCATTTTAGGAATTTGGAACAATAAAACATCGGCAAATTCAAATCACCAATTTAATTAATATCTACAAAAATATAGGCTTAGCAAACCGCCTCAGTTCAGCACACAACGGTGTTGCCAGTTTTGTGCAAGAACACGGCGACGTCAGCGGCACGAGCGAGCCATATCCGCTGGTAGAAAAAGCGCCCGGCACAAGTGGAGCTCCGGCTACTGAGTAACCTAAACCGCACGGGAGCTCAACTGAAACTGGTGGTAAGATCAGTTCGTATGTACTTGGTAGAACTGGAATTTCTAGCGTGGATATGATTAGTTCTGGTCGCGCTATAGGAAGAATGGCGGCTGACGATAGCTGAAAAAATATTTTTATCTTTTTATCGACCAATATACCAAGATTTATTATGAGTGGCTTTGGAATTAAGACGATGGGAATGAATGTGCAGATTTCCTCATGAAGTTTTTCCTCACATCAGCATTCGACCTAATCTTCTGCCTACCACCCATATTGGGTCATGATTACACATCCAGTTGGCCGAATGTGCATGTTCCTCACGATGTTATCCCTCGCCGTAAGAGCATCGGTTAGTATTCAAACTAATGTACATAACTTCAGAGTCAACAGAGTTAGTACATAGAAGTATTGGTGTTTGAACCCGGATATTTTTGTGTAAGCTTTCAAATCGTACCACTGAACTACAGACACTAACACTGTTTACATAATTTTCTTTTACATAATTCACCTATCACCATGTCGAACGTACTAAAATACTTAAAAAATGATGAAACTCATTATTGCAAGTCAGGTTTTGTAAGTATGTAATCGTAACCTTCATTTAAAAAAAAATGCAACTTACGCCCAAAGCCCCAAAAATTAGAAAAAATTTGAACATATTGGTAACGTCAAAATGATGGATTAAAAGCAGATTTTTTATTTAAAATAATGAGTAAATTATAGTGACCCATATTTATAAATAGGCCAAATTTATCTGAACATGTTAGTATGACGAAATTAGATTAATACATTTCGAAACAGTCAGTTATTATTTCGTAAATGAAAAGAAAATTCTCTTGTTGACACGTTTCCTGATTTTCAATAAACCCACTTCATTGAAGGAGGGGTTCTCGTTTTGTCTCTTTTTCCTAACTAAGGTAAGCAAAGCACCTTAGCTAACCATACCTAAGCAAGAATACATATAAACTCGTCTATATATCCCTTGTGGGGTAGACAGAGCCAACAGTCTTGAAAAGACTGATAGGCCACGCTCAGCTATTTGGCTTAATGATAGAATTGAGATTCAAATAGTGACAGGTTGCTAGCCCATCGCCTAAAAAAAGAATCCCAAGTTTGTAAGTCTATTGCTTAGACGCCTTTTACGACATCCATTGGAAAGAGATGAGCCGGGAACCACACGGCACTACCGGAAACCATACGGCAAAAAGAAGTTAACTAATTTCCCTACCCGATTCATCGCAGACTTACAAACACGCAAAGAATTTTAGTCCAGAAAATATCTCGCGCTACAAAAGACATGCCCAGATCAAGAACCAGGCTGCTCAAGGAGCCAGACTTCAAGGAGATCCTAGCAGAGTTCACGATGCGATGTCTTCAAGACCAACCCTCGGACTACATCAACTACGGCGTGGAGTTTTTCACGTCTCTGCAGAGGAGCCGGGCCAGTTTGACACATGTGACGTCACCAGTCAGGGGAGTGCGGAGCGCGTCTTTGATGTCGTCTGATGAACGAGTTACAGGTAATGGTTGTGACGTAGTAACGTTTTGACGGCCTCTGTGGCGCAGCGGTAGTACGAGGTCCCGGGTTCGAATCCCTGCCAGGGCATGATGAGAAAAGATCTTTTTCTGATTGGCCTGGGTCTTGGATATTTATTTATATAAGTATCACTACATAGTATAAAACAAAGTCGCTATTTTAGTCTGTTTGTCTGTATGCTTAAATATTTAAAATTACGCAACGGATTTTGATGCGGTTTTTTGTAACAGGTAGAGTGATTCAAGAGGAAGGTTTTTATGTATAATAACATTTATAATTTTGCACCCGTGCGAAGCCGGGGCGGGTCGCTAGTTTATTATAAAATATAGTATCGTTAGGTTAGTATCTCGTAACACAAGTCTCGAACTTACTTCGAGGCTAACTCAACCTGTGTAATTTGTCCCGTACATATTTATTTATTTTAGTTGTATAATGTTCCTCTGCATGGGTTAAAATTCATGGGTTCAAGGAAATCCTAAACTTATTCATACATTTATAAAATCTCACCTCTTTCCGGAAGGAACAGGCAGAGGCTACTTGCCTTCTAATTGCCACAATCCCTGCATGCATCTTTCGCTTCATCAACATTAATAATTCTCTTTTCATACAAGCTTGTCGGTTACGTTTACTCTTGACCTGATCTGCCAGAATGTACCTTTAAATAAATCTTAACCCACTTGAATGAATTGTCATGAATGGGAAGAAAGAAATATGCAAGTGGAATTGGACGTAGTTCCTGAAAAACAACCACCAACCCACAACTATGTCAAAATAGAGCTAAGTTTGTATAAGTACCAAACTGTTCCCGTGGCAATCATTTACAAGCTGACTAAATATGGCAACACTGCTATCATTCTTCATGAGAAATTATTATGCAATTAGTCCTTACTAAGATTCCGAAATAGAGGCGTGATTATGTAATGTAGCTATGTATATGTATTGTTAGGTACAAACACAATGACGTTTAGATTCCCGCCAAAAAGTGTATTTTGTTTTTTTGACATAGCTTCTACATCTGCGGTCAAAGTAAATATTGCAAAATGCACAGATAATCTATTGCAATTGATGTAACAGCGATTGTTATCTGTGTAAATTGCATTTATTTTGATAAAGATTGATAATTTTCGAATAAATTATTCAGTGATTTGGTAGTCCTAATCAAAAATATATAAATTACTCTAAGAGCGGTTACTTATTAAGTAATTTTAGAATATATTTAATTTATTTATATATAAATCACAAAAAATCACAATGAATAAATATATCTTGTTCCTATTCTGCTTGTCGGCCTTACACTATCAGGTGAGAAATAAATATTCAAAATTTGACACTTAATTGTCACATACATACATACATACATATAATCACGTCTATATCCCTTGCGGGGCGGACAGAGCCAACAGTCTCGAAAAGACCAACGTTCAGCTGTTTGGCTTAGTGATGGAATTGAGATTGAATCTCATATTGTCATTCATAGTGACAGGTTGCTAGCCCACCTACAAGTAGAATCCCATGTTCGTTAGTCACTCCCTTAGTCGCCTTTTACGACATCCATAGGAAAGAAGTAGGAAGAGCATAATTTTCGTCTCGTGACTATTTGCTCTGTTTATCAGAGAGAGGGATAGATAATGTTATGTTATGTGTGTGTGTGAGTGGAAAATAATGTGTTCAAAATAGTATCATTTCTTTTCTTCAAGATTAAAATGAATCATTGAACGAACGCCACTATCACCATATTTTTAAATCGCATTATTTCTTCCAGGCCATGTCCCAATGCCCAAGACAACTAAATTTCGTTAGGCAACTACAGCAAGATGTCATTGAAACACCAAGAAATTTTGTACAACATCAACCAACACTAATTGCGGAATCACCATGTAATTGTCAAGTCGCTTTGAATCCAACCGTGCCTTCTTCAACGACAATTATAACAGATTGTTCACCAACAGCTTGCAAGAACCTAGCGAACACATTGCAACTGATGATAGTATGCAATTTGCTGCAAAACTCTAAAGGCGGTTCGGAATTAGCCTTACAATTGGCCGCGCCAATGATAAATGAATTGTTCACATCACCGACTTTAAGTTGCGGCTGTTCAAACCCATTCGCGGCTGGTTCACCTAATTTCGTTACTCCTAATGTCGTTTCGCCTAATATTATTTCGGGTTTGACTAACACCGTCTCCGGTACAGCACCATTTTTGACATATGCAACTAGTGGGTTGCTTTCTGGATTTTGATTTTGAATTTAGAAGTTAATTTATTTATTATTTATTCAGTGTTGGTGTGTTCATTAAAGTTATTATTCTTTTTTTTTGTTTTTTTTTTCTATCTGACTGATAGATTCTGATGGACAGTGATGACTCCAACGCTATTAGCATTGAGAGCGCGACGCAGTTTTTGTCGAACGAATAACTATTACTGTCCCGTTTCACGTCATAATGAATAGCAAAACAGCGATAGGCTTTCGCGCGATAAAAAAAAGCGTATAAAATATAAAACTGAAATTTCCTTAGAAATCACTCCACATGTTTGGTAAAAATACCTACTAAAAATATTTTTGGTGTATTAAGTATGTAAGGCAAAAGAAATTAAGTATAAAATGATAGACAGTATTGAAAAATATCATTTATTTAACTTACACTATTATACACATTCATTATAGAAACAAAATAACGATTATACAAATAATGCAATAAGTGTTTGACAATTGTGAAATCAAAGCTACTACAATACGTGCCTTTAGTTAACTAACGTGTGATAAGATGATTTCATACAGTATTAGGTCAGAGCGGTGGATGTTTGTTGAGGAATTAATAAAATTTCAAAAGAAATTCAAGATAATGACATGTAACTTAAGTTTTAAGAAAAGAGTGTAAATACTCTGAAAATGAATTACAATTAGCAATTGTAGATTAATAGTTTGGACATAAAACCGAGGAAGCTAATGCAGGGAGAATGGAGAGAGAAATTTTGAAAAGTGGACATAGTTAGTCATCATAGGTACACGTAAGGATGAGAGATAAATAAAAATAATTGGATGTACTCATATGATAAATGGTAAAATATTTAAGGACATAGTGCTCATAGAGGCTATCAGTGATTCTTATAAAGCCCAGACTCTGAAAGAGTAAGAATTCAATAGAAATAGGAACTGGCAAAGAAAAATGAGAGAATGACAATAGCGGAAAATAAAATTGAAAAAAATTAGAACTAAATAATGAGTAATTACCTTCTACAACTTACAAATTGAATGTTCAAATTCCATGTTTTGTTTTTCAAATAATTTAAAGTCAGAAGACGTAGCCACCAATAGGCGCCGGTTCCACATTCATGCTGACGAATGGAATATTTAGCGGAGAATAACCAAAATTGCAAACAATCTGAGCTGGTATAGACTGAGGAAGAATCAATTCAGCTGCAAAAGGCACTGTCGTTGGCACTGATGTTATAACATCAGCATAACCTGAGTAGTAATCAGATAAGTATGATATCGGCGTTGAAATTTGAGACACTTCTGTCACGCAAGATGGAGATTGGAAGTATTCAGTAACACCGTAATATGGATTGATTAACGGAGTAGGAGTAACAGATATTGAATTGATATCAGTGATTGAAGTGAAAACATCTACCGTTGGGATCGGAGGAATTGATGAAGTTACTTCTGTCACTAATGGCACTTGACCCTCATATATTGAACCGTAAATGTTAGTGACTGTTGATGTAACAGGTGTAATAACTTCAGTTATAGGTGCTGGAGCGATAATTTCAGTAACAGGGGCGTATATATTTTGAGAGTACGTTGTCAATGGTGCTACTTCAGTCACCACTGGAGCATATGATGCTATAGGTGCCTGTACTTCTTTAATATCAACGAGAGGTACAGCAGGTGCAATAGTTGGAGCAATCACATCGGTAACTACAGTTGATACTTCTACAACTGGATTATAATTAACTGTAGCTACATCTATAGGTGTGAATATATCTACAGTTCCTATAGTTCCTATAGCTTCGTATAAAGGCACAAGATTAGATATGTAAGGTGAAACAGGTGCAGGGGTAAGTGAAGCTTCTAATAATTCACTTACTATTAATAATTGCAGAGTGTTTGCTAAAGAGTTAGCAAGAGAATTGTCGACTACAGTCGTTGAAATAACAGGTGGAGGATTTGTTACAGAAACGCATGAAGTAAAAGGTATAATAGGTAAATCGGGTAAAATCGATGGAGTTTGTGGTAATTTGCAGTTGTTAATAGGAAGGAGTGGTAGATTGGATGTTGTTGGACAAATTTGTGGCACTGGAGACGGTATGGGTTGGAGGAATGATTTAGCCAACATAGGACTAGTAATTAGCTGTGCGGATGCCTGTAAAAGAGAATATACACTTGTTTGTTAATCTGAAATTACCAATTTTTTTTTTTAATTTGCCTCATTTATTAGAATTTAATTGAAAATGCATACTAGGTACTTAGAAAAATTATGAGTTTGAAGGTAAATCCCGTATAATAATATATTACCAATTAATAATCCTATATAATAATTTTACTTGAAAATGAAGTGTGATTTGGTATTTTCGACTGACACTGCAGTAGGTACGCCATTGTGGCGTAGATCATCACATGAAGGATCATAGCTTCGATTCTGAAGCCTTCATTATTCTGGTAAGTACCTATTGATTGCGATGCCTTACCGTTTTCCCTCACCGTAAAAGCATCGGTAGGCAATCAATGTGCATATCTCCGAAAATAGTCACTGATGTGGTAGGATTCGAATTTGTGCTCACACCTTTACAAACAACTTAACTATTCAACCAATAATGCTCTTCTCAATATTCAAAAATGTTTGCAAGTATTTATTTCCAAACTTCATTGAGGGTTTGAGGATACAATTAATTAGCTTAATGCTTAAAACATACAAACATTTGCCGTGTGATTTCCGGCACCAAAATAAAAAATAATAGGACCACTTCATCTCTTGTTCGTGGATGACGTAAAAGGCTACAAAGGGATGGGCTTATAAACTTGGGATTCTTTTTTTAGGCAAAAGGCTAGCAACCTGTCACTGCTTGAATCTCAATTCTATCATAAAGCCAAACAGCTGAACGAGGCATATCAGTCTTTTCAAGATTCTTGGCTCTGTCTACCCCGCAAGGGATATTGACGTAACTATGTATGTATGTTAAAACATACTATGTCATATGAATAGCAAACAGATAAGAAATTAGATGTCTAACACAAGCAAAAACAACTTTAAAGCTATTGTCCAAGAGTAATTATAAAATGTTCTACAAATCTCTTTCCAGCATTTTCCACCTACCTGAAAAATCAGGGCCGCCACACAAAAAACGACAAAAGCCGCCATTTTGAACTACTACATACACTATAATAACATCGTGACATAGTTTATATACACTTTCGTGACCTATATATGTAATGGTGACACAATTTACTTTCGCAAAGCTATGTATGATAGTTGGAAATTAGCATCGGACATACAGCACGCGTGTTTCATTTTTCATCTTTAATGTCGGGTTATTTTAATACCGCGTGCGGTCAAAAAAAAATTATTAAAGAATTTAATAAAAAAACATTGTAACTTCGCCCAAAGAATCTCTATCGCAGAGCAGAGAAGCTACATATGCTGCCAGTTTACTGGGCACCCTGCCTCAAGGCGTGGCGTTGGAATCTCTATTTTATACATACATACATACATAAAATCACGCCTCCTTCCCGGAGGGGTAGGCAGAGACTACCTCTTTCCACTTGCCACGATCTGTGCATACTTCCTTCGCTTCATCCACATTCATAACTCTCTTCATGCAAGCTTATATTATTATTATTCTTCATTCTTCTCTATTTTATTTCTTAATATTAATTTTATACATTATTTATTGTGTGTGTGTGTGTGTGTGTGGTTCCCGGCACCAATACAAAAAAAGAATAGAATCACTCCATTATTTTCCCATGGATGTCGTAAAAGGCGACTAAGGGATAGGCTTACTAACTTGGGATTCTTTTTTAGGCGATGGGCTAGCAACCTGTCACTATTTGAATCTCAATTCTAGATATCATTAAGCCAAATAGCTGAACGTGGCCATTCAGTCTTTTCAAGTCTGTTGGCTCTGTCTACCCCGCAAGGGATATAGACGTGACCATATGTATGTATGTATTTATTTATTGTAAGTATTAATAATCAATTTGTTAGGTTAGGTTAAGTTAATATGTAGTGATAGACATACAAAAGGCATCATGCACGGGAGGATACAAATCCTACCGCGGCCTTTCTAAGCACATTCGATTGGATGCTCTTATAATGAGGGGGAAACATCATGAGAAAACCCGCACATTCAGGCATCTGGATGTGTAGCTATGATCCAACTTTAGGTAACTCCTGCAAAGGTTGCGGAGGTCAGACGGGAGTCCCTTCGTGTAAAAATCTGACTCGCCCAATCCAGGATCCGTAGTCAAAGGCATACCCTGGGCTCCTCTCCAGAGTGGTGAGGATGCAACCGGGACTAAAGCCAGGAGAAAGAAGATGGTGAGAATAAATTCTTAAGACAAATTTCGTTGCCATTTTTTTTTTATAAGTAAAAAAGAAAAAATTACGCCATTCCTATTATTTTCACAACGATCAATGAATTTCGCTCGATCAGATAAAACACGATAGTATTATGATAGTACTTATTGAAATTACATAAACTTTTGATGTCAACGATAATATTTATAAAACAGGTATAAATACACACGTTGAATGTCATTTGAACCACAGATAAAATATTTCTTTGGTTTTTTTTAAAATTTATTTTAAAGATTGCTAATCGTATAATAAATTATGGCTAAGACAATTTTTATTTTCGCAGCTGTACTCGTTCAGGTAAATAATTACATACATTTAAAAACGTTATTATCCCTTGTAGGGTAGACAGAGTCCACAGCCTCAAAAAGACTGAAAGACAAATTTTTGTAAACCGAAACTTTTTTAAATATTTCATCACAACAAAATGTTCTTATAACTTAACCAGCTGTTTAGTGTTGAATGGTTCTGTCTACCCCGTATGGGATGAAGACGTGATGTCTGTTTATATTGAGTGAATGTTAGACTAACTAATACTTACTGGAATCCCAGTGTTTGTTTTCAAAGCTTATTTATATTGCCTTTTAATTTTGTTACTTTTATTTAGTCAACTGAAGAACTTACTTTGAAGATAATTCAATATCTGTTGTGTCCATATTTTTTGAGTTACCAAACCTATACCCGAATGGTATAAATGTGACCCGTCTTATACTTAGAATCTACTTAATCCTACTCTTTTCACAGGTGGTAAAATCCCAACATCTTATAACGCCTATCAACTATCCTCCAATTATAAACGAACTTCTCGACAAATGCAACCAACCCATCCCATCACTATCGCCGGCGGAAAGCGACATATTATGCAAAAACTTCGCGTCATCCATTCAAAACGTCATATTAGAAAAATTCGCCCAGAACTGCTTACGGAGACCTGTTTTTGGCCAAATTGCTGGTCCATTGATAAACGAAGTATCCACTAATTTATGCAAATGTCCAGCGTGTTCAGCTGTTAACATAACGCCCAACAGCTACTCGAAAACGTTTATCAGTCCAGCAGCCGTTTCTAATATTATAAATAACGCGAACGGTTACGTTAATAACGCGGTGAACAATTGCGTTAATAACGTGCCGTTTAATAGCGTTTTTATACCGAATAATGTTATGAATAGCGTACCCGTTAATAACGCGAATAGCATTATTTTACCGAATAACGTTGTAAGACCGGTCAGTAATGTGCAAATAACAGATTTGTTGAGTATTTTGAGAGGTTTAAACGAATGCAGCTGTAGAGGACAGGGTGTTGTTTAACGTTATTTTAAATTTGTTTATATTAATTTAAGTTATTTATTGAAATAAATTATTGAAGAATTATTGTTGCCTTTTTATATATATTGTTTTAAAACTTATAGACAGACACAAAGTGTTTAGAAGACTGTAAGACTTTAAAAAAATTCCTTGTCATTGTGGATTATTGACAATATACATACAATCATATGGTCACGTCAATATCCCTTGAGGGGATTCTCAAGTTTATAACTATATCCCTTGATTGACTTTAACGACTTTGTTCATCGCGAACGTATAACATATAACACTTTATATTTTAAAGATGTAGTCTCTACCTACCCCTCCGGGAAAGAGGCGTGATTTTATGTATGAATGTACTTTATTTTTTTGTTAAATTGCTTACATTGCTACATATGTAAATTTTAAATTTCACCAAAATCAGATAAACGGTTCAAAAGTTATCGTGTTACCAACATACATAGATACATACCTACATACAAAAAAATATTTTTGCCGCAAGTTGCTGCTCGGAAAGAGAAGCAGCCGGCACACACTATATTTTAGGTCAAATAGAGCAGTTTCCACCGGCTCTATTCCGCAGGGTAGTGTCTTAGGGTGTATTCTGTTTCTCATATACATCAATGACCTCCCAGACGAAATCAAAGAAGAGTGCATACTCTTTGCGGACGATGTATCGGTTTTACTATCCTGTTCTGATGAAGTTGAACTAGAAAATAAATTAAATATTACTATGGATAGTATAATAAATTGGTTGGATACACATAACTTAGAACTTAATTTAAATAAAACTAAATTACTACAATTTAAACCATCACAAAAAAGACCATTGCAGTTGGATTTTAATTATAAGAATACTAATTTAAAAACAGTCGACACGGCGACCTTATTGGGGATCGAATTAGATACCAACATGACTTGGAAACCACATATTCAGAAACTAAAAAATAAGATTTCATCTTTTACTTATGCATTACACCAACTTAAACGGGTAACTGACCTAAAAACCTGCCTTGCCGCTTATTATGCATATGCCCACTCCAGACTGTCATATGGCATAGTTATATGGGGAAACTCTTGTACAATTAATGATATATTTACGCTACAAAAGAAAATCGTTAGAATACTCGTAAATATTGACCAGATGACATCCTGCAGAACATATTTCATAAAACATAAAATTCTTACCTTAACATCTATATATATTCTAGAAGCATGCAAATTTGTGAGGAAGCATGAGGCTCTGTATATACGAAGGATAAATAGAAACAAAAGAAATAATAGAGACCTCAACATACTAGAAAGACCAATCACTAAAATGAAACTTGTTTCTTCCAGCCCTCATCATATGGCTATAAAAATATATAACCATATCCCGAATTATATAAAAAATATTAAAAAAATCCCTATATTTGCTAAAGATCTTAAAAATCTACTCGTAGGTAAATGTTATTATGATATTTCTGAATTTTTCGACGATAAATTCCCTACCAATTCACTTTGATTTCTTTATTACATAAAGCGAAAATCTGTAAATCAAATTTAATTTGTAAGTAATGTGGCAACTAGTTGCCCTCATGTTTGCAGTGCCCTTGCAGGGCGTCACTTGTACCTACTATTTATTTAACAACTTATAACTTGTGACTTGCAATAAATAAATCTGAATCTGAATCTTATCATCGCTGAGTGACCAGCATGCAAGCGGGCATTAGATCAGAGAGTCCCAAACTTGCCGTTTGGTTCCGGCACGAACACAAAAAAGAATAGGACCACTCCAGCTCTTTTCCATGGATGTCGTAAAAGGCGACTAAGGGATAGGCTTACAAACTTGAGATTCTTTTTTAGGCGTTGGGTTAGCAACCTGTCACTATTTGAATCTCAATTCTATCATTAAGCCAAATAGCTGAACGTGGCCATTCAGCCTTTTTAAGACTGTTGGCTCTGTCTACCCCGCAAGGGATATAGACGTGACCATATGTATGTATGTGTGTATGTAGTCCCAAACTTATTTTGTCTACTGCCCACTTTGAGAATAAGTATTTTTTAGCGCCCCCATTTTTTCACCTATTTAAAAACTACTATAACTTCAAATTAGTTTAATTAATTATTGTGAACTATATATGTATATAATGTATATGTATGTATAGTAACGGAGAATTCTCAACGAAACTTTTACTATAACCCGCAACTTAAAACCTGAGCACAGTAGGTAACATTCAAAGGCGCTTAGGTCTCAAGTTAACTCCACCTGCCAATAAGAATGATTATTGAAACGCAATTTTATGGTATTAAAACAGAGTATCTTTTATTAAAAATATAATTAAAATAATCAATCGTTATATAAAAACGTTTAGCATTTTCTACCAGTCAACCAGCTGACCGAACAGAAAAAACTTTAAGTTGGTGGTGCGATAAAGTGCATGTGCACTTTACATGCTCTTTTTCTATTAGTAGCCATTACGACATCAATTGAAAATAAATGGAGTGGTCCTATTCATAAATGCCGAGAACCACACGACACTAAAACATTAGTGAAATATATAATCACGTTAATAAATATAAAATAAATAAATAAAATATAATAAAAAAAATTATTCCAGGTTTCTAGACCCATATCGTTAACACAAAAAAAAAATATATCCTGTGGCAATTACAAAGTAGACTCGTTCTCTGAGAGGTTATGAACGTGGATGTAGATCGTAGCAAGTAAAAAGAGGTAGTCTCTGCCTACCCCTCCGGGAAAGAGGCGTGATTTTATGTATGTATGTATGCACCCTCTGCCATTAAGCTTCGGGGCCCGGGGTTAGCTTTCCTACTTACAAACGCGCTTTGGAAGCGCTAGTAGATATATATATATATATATCTACTAGCTACTCGAACTTACTTCGAGGCTTACTCGATCTGTATTAGGTATTTGTCCCGTATATATATATATATATATATACTCCGGTGTCACAGACAAGCCCACTACCGCTGCGCCACAGATATAATTAGATTTAAGTGATGTGACGTCAATAAGTGATACCTTGTATTCAATTTAGAAAATAGATCTATTCTCTTGTATTCTCCTTCTCTCTTTCCTCTTCTTCCGGTCTACCGATTCTTCAGTTCTAAGACCATTGGCACGCATAACATCTTTTGCGACGATAAACCAGGATTTTTTCAGTACCCCCTGTCTTCCAAGACCCGGCAGAGTCGGCGTGGTCAGTCATACAACGTAAACTCATTTTATCAGGGCGAAACTAAATAAAGATTATTTAGAAACTAAATATGTAAAATGGAAAATCCGGCCTGAAACATTTAAATATTGTAACGTTGTAGAAATTTTAATGAGCACACTCTCCTTGTATATCTATCTATATATATATATATATGTATATGTGCTAGCAACCTGTCACTATTTGAATCTCAATTCTTTCTTTAAGCCTTTTTTTAGCTGAACGTGGCCTATCAGTCTTTTCAAGACTGTTGCCTCTGTCTACCTCGCAAGGGATATAGACGTGATTATATGTATGTATGTAGTTTAACAATGATTAAGAGGGCATGGGTTTTAGCTATAGACACGAGATCCAGCAAGTAGAGCGAGTTACTTGGTGAGCGCTGTAGTATTCTAATTCTAAAAACGTTTAAAGAAAAATATCGGTTCATATTTAAGAAAGTACGAAAAAAATAAAAGTATCAAAATCCACGATCCTAAATACGTCATATCACCCCGGCCGGCGGAAAAGCGACGCGTAAGATTCAGAGGTCAACGACACAATTCATTCAGCTGAGCGATCTCGACAACTCTGTACTTTACTTGATCTTAACTAGAAAAATAATTTATTTAGCAGACATTTATTTACATGTTTAGTTTTAATTTCTTTTTGTATTGATCTTCAATAAAGCGTGTGACGTAATTTTTAAGGGTCTTTAAATGTGAAAATGATGACGTTTAATTTAAATAAAAATAGGCTCAAACGGCTCAGAAGCATGGGTATAGTCTATGTTTAAAAGGATGCAGTTGTTTTAAATGTCACCCTGTATAGGGCTCCCGGGCCGGCGCGACGTCACACCTATACTAATATTATAAAGCTGAAGAGTTTGTTTGTTTGAACGCGCTAATCTCAGCAACTACTGGTTCGAATTGAAAAATTCTTTTTGCGTTGAATAGACCAATTATCGAGGAGGGCTTTAGGCTATATATCATCACACTGCAAGTATTAGGAGCGAAGAAATAATGGAGAATGTGAAAAAATTCGGGGAAAATTATTCATCCTTGAGGGCTTCAATGATGCCCAAAATAACTATTCCATGCGGACGAAGTCGCGGGCACAGCTAGTTCATAACTATTCATGAAAGCTCTTCAGCTTCAGGACCTGATATTTAAAATGAAATTTATAGTAATACAATAATTTGCAGTTAGTATATTTTTTTGTTAACACATTTACCAGCACGGAAGTTTGCAATGTAAGAAGAATCCTACTAATATTATAAATGCGAAAGTTTGTGAGTATGTCAGGTTACAGGATGTCGGTATGGATGTTTGTAACTCTTTCACGCAAAAACTACTGAACCGATTACGATGAAATTTGGTTCGTAGGTAGCTGAACACTCAGAATAACATATAGGCTACTTTTTATCCCGGAGTTCCCGCGGGATTGATTCCACGTGGTCGAAGTAGCGGGCGGCCTCTAGTGAATAATAAAATAATATAATAAAATAACAGAAGAACGCTTTCAATCCGTTAGTTTTCTTTTAGGTGGATAACCATGAAAAACAGATATCAAAAGAGTCCTAAGTAATTAAAAGATAGCTTACTGATAAACAGATAAGTGACTAATTGCAATTATTACAATATTTTTACACCAATTTTTTACATAACAAATTGATAGCAATTTTGTTATATGTAACATCTTGATAATAAAAAGTATATTACTATGTACATTAACACATTCATTTTAATTTTTGAACAGTACTCGGGGGAGGCAAAATGGCTCCGATATTATTATTATTTTTCATCATAAACGTGTTTATAATGCAGGTAACTTCTACTTTTACATACATTCTAATAATATAAATTTGAACGTGTGTTTGTTTATCCGTTTCTCAAGTCAAAATCAATGAACCGATCTACATGTAATTTTGCTTGCATATAGTGTGGAATACGGAAGGTCAATTACATTTATTTAGTCAAACTTTATTGAATAAGTACAGTTGTAAAGTACAATGGACGGAATACATACATAAATATCATCACGTCTATATCCCTTGCGGGGTAGACAGAGTCAACAGTCTTGTAAAGACTGATAGGCCACGTTCAGCTATATGGCTTTAAGATAGAATTGAGATTTAAATAGTGACAGGTTGCTAGCCCATCGCCTAAAAGAGGAATCTCAAGTTTTATAAGCCTATAAAGGATAGTCGCCTTTTACGACGTCCATGGGAAAGAGATGGAGTAGTCCTATTTTTTTTCAACTGATGCCGAGAACCACACGGCACTATTTCCGAACCAACTAACTTTTAATTATCTTTTGCAGGCATTCTCATCCCAAGTACAGCCAACCTTCAAACAATACTTAATAACAACACCTCAGCCACAGATGTCGACAGTACAAACAGTAATGCCAACATCAACAAAGCCATCCACCAGCTTATCAACATTAGCATCGTTGGCCAGTCTCCTAACTTCGGGAGGATCCAATCTTCCACATTTACTAGCTACAGCTCCCCCCAAACAAGTAGCACCAACAGTAGTCACAACACCAGAAAAACCTGCCACTAATAGTGTAGATATGGATTTGCTGAACAATCTGGCTATAGCGTTACAATTGATGATCGTTAACAACATTTTAGCGTCGCCCACATCTGAAACAGCTGCAGCTCCAACGCCGACAAATACAGAAGCTAAAACGACTACACCATTATTTGAATCGCTTGAGAATTTATCATTTGCGCCAATACAGAACGATTTACCACAATTCGCTAATCAGTATCAGAATTATCAACCCAACCTTTACGAACAGCATAATCAGATGCCCAATTCGAATTTTGTTGGTTCGTCCGGCTTTGGGGATTCTAATCCGTTTATGGGAACCGTGCCACCGCCTTCGCCAAGTCGGTCGGGACTAACTTTGATGTCTCCATACGAAGCCTTATCGCCGAATTCTCCGTACTTAGATCCAATATTATCATCTCCTTACGGATCAGTGATGTCTTCAAAGAAAGATTTCCAATCACCATATTCATCTATCTTGGGTTCAGACAAGGACTATTTTTCAATGAGCTCTTTCAATGATTTGTTTTAAAAATGTTTATCTTGATGATGTTGTTTTTTTTGTTGACAAAAACTTTGTAAATAATTGCTAATTTGTTTGATGTTGATAATTTCGTTGCTTTAATGTATCTGAATGCCTATGTTTAAATTAAGTATTTTATAAGCGTTAATATATGTTTAATGATAAATTTTGTGTATTTTTTTAATGATTGAACCTATTATTATGTAAGTAATAATGTATTTTCATCTATGGGCGCATGCATATTACTCGTGTCTTGTCTTTAACCGATCTTGATCCAAATTTGTTCCCAATTTATAAAACATACATACATATGGTCACGTCTATATCCCTTGCGGGGTAGACAGAGCCAATAGTCTGGAAAAGACTGAATGGCCACGTTCAGCTATTTGGCTGAATGATAGAATTGAGATTCGAATAGTGCCAGCCTATCGCCTAAAAAAGAATCCCAAGTTTGTGAGCCTATCGCTTAGTCGCCTTTTACGACATCCATGGGAAAGAAATGGAGTGGTTCTATTCTTTTTTGTATTGGTGCCGGGAACCACACGACACATTTATAAAACTCTTGTAATTTTTGTCAAAATCGTCGTTGGGTCCCGAAAATAATGTGCCAATGAAATCACATTTTGAACGGACAAAACAGACGTGAATTGGACCGAATACAATGTCGATTGCATCGGCTGAATCCGCCCGATTGGACCCAATCACAAATGGGTATGAGTTCTCAAGGCTTCAGATTGGTCGAGCGTACAAAACGATAGTGAAATTTGTAAATAGACTATTAAAAGAAAAGTACTAACTAACGATAGAAAATTCAAAAAGTACATTAAAGATGAGAATAGAATAGACTAGATTTATTTTCAAAATTGGTTACAAGGTATCACTTATTGACGTCACACCATCAATTTTCATGATCTTTACGCCACAAGTCACAAAAACAAAATCACACGACGCTATCAGTCAAAAACAGCGAAAAGTCTAAATCGCACAAGCAAAGATTTCACGGATTCGAGCATATATACAACCTCCGACACAACGTCGTCTGTCGCGCGGTTCCCCAGGCGTCACACCCGCCTGGCGGAAGATCTTCCCTTTATGGCCCTTCGTGAGTGTTCGAGCCTGAACTATCGCTGTCGTTCTACATATGTATGTATGTATCCTATCGACTGACACGGCCTCTGTGGCGCAGCGGTAGTACGCTTGTCTGTGACACCGGAGGTCCCGGGTTCGAATCCCGGCCAGGACATGACGAGAAAAGAACTTTTTCTGATTGGCCTGCGTCTTGGATGGTTGTCTATATAAGTATTTATTATAAAATATAGTATCGTTGAGTTAGTATCTCGTAACACAAGTCTCGAACTTACTTCGAGGCTAACTCAATCTGTGTAATCTGTCCTGTATATATTATTTATTTTACATACATACATATGTACATATGGTCACGTCTATATCCCTTGCGGAGATAGACAAAGCCAACAGTCTTACAAAGACTGAATGGCCACGTTCAGCTATTTGGCTTAATTATATAATTGAGATTCAAATAGTGACAGATTGCTAGCCCATCGCCTGAAAAAGAATCCCAAGTTTGCGAGCCTATCCCTTAGTCGCCTTTTACGACATCCATGGGAAAGAGATGGAGTGGTCCTATTCTTTTTTTGTTTTGGTGCCGGGAACCAAACGGCACATTATTTATTTTATTTATCGACCAATGTGAAAGTAGCCACATTTCCTTATAATGTTAAATTTTCAGTATGTGACATTTCGATTCAGCGAGCGGGTTACAAATAACACCCGAATAAAGTACAATATTTTTAATACTAAACAAATTTACCAGTAACTAGATATACATACATATAATCACGTCTATATCCCTTGCGGGGTAGACAGAGACAATAGTCTTAAAAAGACTGATAGGCCACGTTCAGCTATTTGGCTTGACGATAATATTGAGATTCGAATAGTGACAGGTACACATCCACACCAATAAAGTAAAAAACAATGTATTTTTTGCATGTTTGAAACGAAATAACTCAAAAACTACGGCAATAGACCTTCGGAAGCGACATAGGCTACTATTTTGTCTGGATTTTCCCACGGGAGCGAAGCTCGCGCAAAAACTAGTAAAGGTATATAAGAAACTAGCTGAGCCCGCGACTCCGTCCGCGTGGAATAGTTATTTTGGGCATCATTGAAGCCCTCAAGGGTGAATAATTTCCCCCTTTTTTTTCGTGCGTGATATTATATAGCCTAAAGCCTTCCTCGATAAATGGTCTATTCAACATAAAAATATTTTTTCTATTTGAATCAGTAGTTACTGAGATTAGCGCGTTCAAACAAACAATCTCTTCAGCTTTATAATATATATAAAATATAAATATAAATTATAAAAATGAAAATTAAGTTTCATTCTTTGGATTAAAAAGCCTAGCACGACTATTGCACACTGTATTATGCCGCACAGGTAAATGTGGCTTTCGACTGTCTTGTTGACTTGACCCTGTCTACCCCTTTAGGGATAAAGACGTGACTTATCTTTCTTATATCATCATCTTGCTTTAGTCCTGGTTTGGTCTTCGCCTCTCTTGCGGTTGCAAGGGATAACATAACATATAATCATGTTTATATCCCCCGCGGGGTAGACAGAGCCAACAATCATTAAAAGACCGAAAGGCGACGCTCAGCTACCCGGCCCGATGATAGAATTGAGATTCAAATAGTGACAGGTTGCTAGCCCATCGCCTAAAATAAGAATCCCAAGTTTATAAGCCTATCCTTTAATTGTCTTTTACGACATCCATGGGAAAGAATGGGACTAGTCCTATTCTTTTCTCTATTGGCATCAGAAACCACACGGCACAATAGTATGTAGTTATAATATTGTTTGTTTGTTTGTAAACTCTTAATTGCACAAAAAAAAAACATAACAAATTACAAAACAGTAACAGTTACAAATATTAGTTATCTTATTATGATAAAATAAATATCGGATAAGGTATGTAGACGCATAAAAACGGTAATTTTTATCTCAGGAAATAAGTTACACTACCAACTTACTTAATTACATAAGTCTTAGAAATAACTTCGATAGAGAAATTGGCTAAGTTTGCGCTTATCATGTTTTCCGTGAAAATAATCTGATAAATAAAAGTATTATTGGGAAAGTTTTTGATAGGGTTTTCGTATATAAACTAGGAATTAGTTGAGAATAATCATTCAGTTTTATTAAACAGTTTGGTTAAAAAAGAAAGTGTAAAAGAAAAAATAAATATGTTCGCCAAATCTTTCGTTGCTATTTGCCTACATTTGGCTTTGTTCAGTGTAAGTACATACATACATACATACATATGGTCACGTCTATATCCTTTGTGGGGTAGACAGACCAAACAGTCTTGAAAAGACTGATAGGCCACGCTCAGATATTTGGCTCAAATAGTGACAGGTTGTTAGCCCATCGCCTAAGAAAAGAATCCCAAGTATGTAAGCCTATCCCTTAGTCGCTTTTTACGACATCCACGGGAAAGAGATGGAGTGGTCCTATTCCTTTTTTCATTGGTGCCGGGAACCACATGGCAATTTGAAGAAGCAAGAAGATTTTAAAAATAATAGTCACTTGAATCAAAATTACATCATTAGGCCTTACAGCTGACGTGGCCTTAGTCTTTCAAAGACCGTTGGCTCTTTCTACCCCGTAAGGGATAAAGACGTGATTATATATATTTATCTAAAATGTAATCAAAATTTACATACTTCAGTTATTTTAAATAATCAGAACAAACACCTTTCATTCCAGATTGTCAACTCTCAAGTTATCAACAGAATTCCACTCGCCGATTTACAAAATCAAATTCTCTCCCTGGGGCTCGCAAACAACGTTGTGCCTATTTCCCCCAACATCATCCCGATTGGACCCAACATTGTACCAGTCGGCTCGTGCGGACCCAATGTCGTGCCTATTGGACCCAACATTGTACCTTTTGGACCCAACATCGTGCCTGTTGGCCCCAACGTCGTGGAATCGGTTTTGTCCGCGCCAGTCACCGTTCCTGCGACTACAACTATAATTCAAGATAGTTCTGTAGCAAATAATTTGGCTAATGCATTGCAATTGTTAGTCGTGAGCAACCTTTTGAGTAATACCCTGCCAAATATGGGAGAAGTGGTCGTGCCAAGCTATGCGGCCGCTCCTGTGGAAGTTATATCGCCATTTTCACTTGGCGGGTTAGGCGGTTATAATATCGTCTATTAATTACTTAATATGTTTTATTTGAATTAATTGATATTTAAATAAAGATTTATTTAATAATATTTTTGTATTATATTTAAATGTCCCTATAATTTTTTTTTATTTTTTGTTAATTTAAAGTCAATCAAGGTAAAGGCTTATAAATTATCTTCTTTGAGGCGACGAGCTAGCAACATGCCACTATCTGAGTCATCCTACTGAGTGTGGCTCTATTTACCCCGTTGAATGGGATAGAGCCGTGATTACATGTAAGTATTAATTTGTGTATTATTTAAAAATTGTAGGAAAATTTGAGAATTTGGTCAAATTGAATCTTCAGATTTCTATGAGTGTTTAATGTGTGACAGTTAATGTAGTGATAGTAATTTTCACCACTTCGTTTAAGGCGTTGGTGGTCTAATTGGTAAGGTGCCTGGTTAAAATGCGTGTGCGCAAAAAGGCATAGGTTCGGATCCCACCTGGGCCATGATGTAGCAATAACTATATTCGATAGTATATATTAGTTTTAATACTAACCGATGCTCTTACCGATGTCAGATGGGAGTCACTGTGTGTAAAAACCTGACTCACCCAATCCAGGATCCATGGTCGAAGGTATACCCCAGGCTCCTCTCCAGAGTGGTGAGGATGCGACCGGGACTAAAGGCAAGTGGAAGAAGAGAAGAAGCAAATTATTAATAACGTCCGCATTAATCACCTGTCCATAACATAAATACATATAAATATATATGTACATAATAAAATCTATGAATATACATACATATAAATACATATACAATCTAATCCACATACAACAAATCCTGCAGTACTCGTTTGGCTGCCTCAATTTATTGCATACATACATATAATCACGTCTATATCCCTTGCGGGGTAGGCAGAGACAACAGTCTAAAAGAACTGATAGGCCACATTCAGCTGTTTCGCTCAATGATAGAATTGAGATTCGAATAGTGACAGGTTGCTAGCTTATCGCCTAAAAGTTAGAATCCCAAGTATGTATATAAGCCTATCCCTTAGTCACCTTTTACTACATCCGTGGGAACGAGATGAAGTGGTACTATCCTTTTTTATTGGTGCCGGGAACCAAACGGCACTACTTGGCTTCATCTACTTATATATCAATCTTTTCATGCAAACTCGTCAACTAAGGGTTCACTTGACCTGAATTTTTACCAGCAAGTCATCATCATCATCATCTGCTCCCAATATTCCTCTTTTAAGTACACTCGCCTTGTCGGTTTATTTATGAGTGTGTACCTTTTACCCGCATCAAGTCAAAAAGCTGAACGTGGCCTATCAGTCTTTTTAAGGCTATTGACTCTGTCTACCCCGCAAGGGATATAGACGTGACTATATGTATGTGATTGCCGTGTGGTTCCCGGCACCATTAGAAAAAGAATAGGACCGCTCCATCTCTTTCCCATGGATGTCGTAAAAGGCGACTAAGGGATAGGCTTATAAACTTGGGATTCTTCTTTTAGGCGACAGGCTAGCAACCTGCCACTATTTGAATCTCAATTCTATCATTAAGCCAAACAGCTGAACGTGGCCTATCAGTCTGTTTAAGACTGTTGGCTCTGTCTACCCCGCAAGGGATATAGACGTGATTATATGTATGTATCTGTATGTGAATTTGTTTGCATCTACATCAAATGGTGTTAGGTACCTAACTGAAAATCAACGTTTTTGTACTCTTTCGGTGCAAAAATATCGCTGAGCTATGACCATTTCGACTTGCTACAGAGCACCTGTGTTAGTTTTAAAGATTTGTTATTGTTGAATGAATGAATGAATGGATGGATGGATGGATGAATGAATGAATGAATGAATGAATTAATGAATGATTCACTATGCATTGAATGAGATGATTAATATTTGTTTGTGACTGAAGGACTGTCGAATAAACATTTTATCTATTTATGCTTAACCAATTTTCATGAAATTTTGCGTATATATAATTAAGAGTCCAGAAAAAGGTACTTTTCATCCAAGTAAAGACTATAGTTCCCGTGGGATTTATGAAAAAAAGACTGTCTTCCTCATAGTCCCGGATTCATCTTCACTACTGTGAAGAGTAATCCGAGGTATATACCTTTGACCATGGATCTTGGATTGGGTGAGTCAGGTTTTTACACGAAGAGACTCCCATCTGACCTCCGCAACCTTTGCAGGGGAACCTAACCCGTATTGGATCGATCATGGTTACGCATCCATGTACCTAAATGTGCAGGTTTCCTCACGATGTTTTCCCTCACCGTAAGATTATCAGTTAGTTATCAAACTAATAAAAATAACTTTGATAAAAGTCATTGGTAGGTACATTTACTCTCAATTTCATCAAAATCAATTTGTGAAAAGCCCGTATTCGTTTGTAAATAAAACTCATCTGTGCTCAATACGCGCGGGCGAAGCCGCGGGTAAAAGTTAATAAAATAAAAAAAAAGTCAATCAAATAGACTATAATTAACATTTATTTATTTATTTATAATTAAAATACATAGCTCAACCCGCCCAGAGACACAGGCGCCACCAACTCCAGAGTTGATGCGTAATTTGGAACAATAACATCGCCCATATAAGGTAATGTATTGCTTAATAAATTGCTGACAATCAGAAGTTGAAGTGCATTGGCCAAATTGTTTGCAACCGTACTGTCTTGTATTATAGTCGTTGTTGGCACGACAGGGGCTTGCACGATCGGTTGTTGCACGATAGGAGTTTGCACGATCGGTTGTTGCACGATAGGAGCTTGCACGATCGGTGTTTTAACAACGGTGTCGATAGTCTCATAGCTCACTAAATTCGGCGAAAGTGACACTAGATTCGGCAGCGAGTTTATGACTAACTGATTCGGAAGTAGACTGTTAATCGGCACAATGGCTTGGGAAAACGCGACCTGAAAAAAAATAATTGACATTTTTAAAACATGTTATAACAACAACTACAAAACTATGGGATAGGCTTGTAAACTTGGGATTCTTCTTTTAGGCGACAGACTAGCAACCTGTGACTATTTACATTCTATCATAAAGCCAAACAGCTGGCATTTCAGTATTTTCGAGACTGTTGGCTCTGTCTACCCCGCAAGGGATATAGACGTGATTATATGTACGTATGTTCTTTAATTTGAGACCTAACTCTTGTTATAAAATTACGCACAATAAATAATAATTTACCTGCATGAAAGCAGCGGAAAAAGCAAAGAAAACCAAAGAATGACACATGTTGTTAAATCAAATTAATGTTTTCTTTTTTTAATTCTAATAAATAACTAATAAAAAAATTCGCTAATCGTTCTATTATATATGTTATTCTAACACAATTATTGTTTTAACAAATCAGTATTTTACAATATTTCCTAAAAACAAATGTTGCTTTTTAATTAGACGAATGCAATTTTACCGATAAAAAAAATTGTTATCATTTACCTAACAGTTTTGAAGTATTATCGCTTGCTTAACTAATGTAAGTTATAGGAGAAATTTAATATTAACTGTGATTACTATGAAAATTTTGCTCAATTCTTGTAGTAGATTAATCTTCTTCCTCTTTTAGGCTTTAGTCCCGGTTGCATCCTCACCATTCTGGAGAAGAGACACCTATGCTGGTAAACCTAACCCGTATTGGATCCATGGTTACACATCCATTTGCCTGAATGTGCAGGTTTCCTCACGATGTTTTCCCGCTTTCTATTTTAACTAATGTACATATCTTTGAAAAGAGTCATTGGTACATGGCCGAAGTGGGATTTGAACCTGTGCCTTTCTGCGCATCACGCATTCTAACTGGGCACTTTACCGATTCGACCAGCGACGCTCTTTTAGCTTTATGTGTATATTAATTTTATCTTTAAACTAGCTCTGTTTTTTATTTACATTTTCCATTATTTCTTCGCTCCTAATAGTTGCAGCGTGATGTTATATAGCCTAAAGCCTTCCTCGATAAATGGTCTGTTCAACACAAAAATAATTTTTCAATTCGAACCAGTAGGTAGTTCCTGAGATTAGCGTGTTCAAACAAACAAAGAAACTCTTCAGCTTCATAATATTAGTATAGATAATTAATATCTTCTTTTCTAACTTAATTCTTGTCAAATTTGTTACCTTAAAAAGAATGCTATCTGTCAAAATTAATGTTTACCAACCTTAGCATAATTTTACATAATTCCTCGTGAATTTTTACCTGATTATGTATATTACTAAAAAGATACTCAATATTGATACGAGTATCATGTAATTTTGCAACAAAAATTTCTATTACAAATCGAAAATCGATAAAAGAGCGCGCGAAAATATCGCATAGGTTTGTTCAATTTGTGTTCCAATTTCAAAGAAGTGACATTATTTCTTTTTTACTACTTGTCCAGGAGTTTTTTTTTTTTTTTTTTGTATTGACGAAGAAATATTTTATAATTCCTATGTTGAGGTTTCTTTTAGTAAATAAATTATTAGAATGAAAGCCAAATATATTTTGTGTGTGACATTGTGTGTGACGCAGGTACTGTATTTTTCTGTAACAATGAGCATAACGGGTGTTTCTAACACCCGTTTTATATAATTATCAACTTTTCAAACTACTTTGCATGTACATTCATATAGTCACGTCTATACTCCTTGCGGAGTAGACAGAGTCAACAGTTTTGAAAGGACTTAAAGGCCACGTTCAGCAATGTTTATGACGGAATTGAGATTCAAATAGTGACAGGTTGCTAGCCATTGCCTATAAGGGATCCTAAGTTCATAAGCCTGTCCCTTAATCGCCTTTGACGTTATCCAAAGATTTAGAGTGAGTGTCTAAAGTACCGAAAACCACAAGGCTAAAAGGATTAAAATTTCTTCTAAAACACGCTTTTAAATAATATACATTAATACGAACATTACTTTGTTAATTTTATTATTAATTGTATGCCTCTGATGTAAAATGTAAACTATGGACTGCAGGGGTTATCAGAACCACAATTATCTAAGCCATCCGGCTGAAAATAGCCTTCCAGCCTTTTTAAAACTGTATATCAGGTAACAGTCTATCTATGTCTCTTAATCTACCCGAGATTGTGTGAGGTTGACAGAGGCGTTGGGAACTTGTGATTCTTCTCTTAGGCGACGGGGTAGTAACCTGTCACTATTCAAATCTCAATTCTATCATTAAACCACACATTTGAACATGGCCTATCAGTCTTTTCAGGAGTGTTGGAGCTGTCTACCCAACAAGGGATATGGACGTGATTTGTATGTATGTATGACAAAGGCGTTGGTCTCGAAATGTCTCGAAAGAAATGGTTTCAATTGGCATTAAAATGAGAGTTGTTATCAATAATACATACATATATACGTAAAATCGCGCCTTTTTCACGGAGGGGTAGGCAGAGACTACCTCTTTCCACTTGCCACGATCTCTGCATTCTTCCTTCGCTTGGTCCACATTCATAACTCTCTTCATGCAAGCCACCATACCAGGACGTCCTTATTTTGATCAAGATACGTTCGTTCAGGTCTTCCCACTCTGACCTTTCCCTCCACACTATCCTTGTATATCTGTTCAGTCAACCTGCTTTCATTCATCCTCTCCACATGACCAAACCATCTTAACATACCCTTTTCTATTCCTGTAACTACATCTTCTTTCACATAGTTATCAATAATAATCTTAAATTTCAGATATATTGGACCGCAGTTGGCCTGAAGTGTTCCTTGTCAAACATTTCGAGTAAATCAGCTGTAGTCAAGCCAACATCTGCTTCAACATCACCGAAGAATACAATCACTTCTTCAGTCATCGATACAACTTCACAATTATCTAAATTAGCATCTAGAACTCCTGATATCTTAAGTCAATCTGATTCGGTAATGAACTCTAGAAATACATTTAACATACCTACAGGTGTCAATAGTCCGTCATTATCATCATTATTACCTAAATCTCAATTTACACAGAATTCATTGAATATCGATTCTGTAAAAGAAACTTCAGCTTCACAGTCAGGTTTGTCAGTTGCCAATTCTTTACCTTCTCAATCTCTATTATCTAATCCAATCGCCAATTCAAAAGGAACAAACAATAATTTGTTAACAGCATTGCAACATTCATTGAATGTGCAGAATGACAAGTTGGCGACTCCCCAGACTTCTAATGTAGCTCAATCAAGTCTTATAAATGAATTGGCATCATCAAAAACCGAAGAATCTAAAACGAATTCTTTAAATATGAATTTTATGACACCTTCAAATGTGAGACCAGTTCAATCGTTTAACATAAACAATGTCATTTCCCCTGCAGAAAACACGATATTGGAGTCAAATTTAGGTCAAAATCTAGCAAACGCAAGACTATCACAGTCCAATGCAATGAAAAGCGTTCTTTTTCCTTCACAAAGCGCTATATTAGAAGGAAATTCAGGTCCTAATTTAGCAAACGTAAGGCAACCAAATATAATTAATAATGGTATTTCTCCTGTACAAAACTCATTAGTAAAGTCAAATTTAATTTCAAATGTACCAAATGTGAGTCCAATACAATCAAATCCAATTAATAATGTTCTTTCTCCCGCTCAAAACGCATTATTAGAGGCACATTTAGGTCCGACTGTAGCGAATGTTAAACCATTACAATCAAATGTAATAAATAATGTTCCTACACAAAATGCATTGATAGAATCCAATTTAGGTTCATATGTAGCCAACGTTCCGTATACCCAAGTTGAGCAAATGACGAGACCATCACAGTTAAATTCATTACAGTATAATTTGCAAAACTCTCTTAATGTGGGTTCCTTAATGAATACAATAAATAATAACATAATGAAAACGTCAGCTACCCAAGAAAAACAAGGTGCGATACAAAATCCGGCAGAACTTTCTAAAGATGATGTTAATGATCTATTAAAATATAACAAAGGGAAACAAATCAATATACCCAGTAATGACATGAATGCCTTTCCACAAAATTTTGGAGTCACACAGTCTCTAATAAATGCACAAAATATGGAAAATTTACTGCAAGGCACTTCTAAACAAGCATTTTTAAATAACCAATCTTTGAATCTACCACTGAACTCACGCATCAATAATATGTCACCGATTGTACAATACAATCAAGCAACTAGGTCAAACAATCCAAATAATAGTAATATTGGTTCATTATTAACAAATATTTTACCAAACAAAATACCATCTAATGCCAAATCTGAATATTTACCATCCTTAACAAATCTTCACAAAGCGGCAACTACTCAAGCTGATAAACTTGATCAAATACCTAAAACAATAAATAATGATTTAGTCAGTAATCTAAACAAAAACATTTTGTTACAACAACTGAATAGTAACATGAATAAAAACGCTGTATTAAATAATAACGTGTATGCCAAAAATGACATTTCAAATTTTGTAATGCAGAATGATAAAAGACGCCAAGAAGTTAATGAAATAGAAAAATACTTAGCAATGCAAAATCCATTTTCATCTAAAGCAGCATTAGACACAATTCAAACGAGTGTTCCTATAAATTCTGTCGCATCTTCAAATAATGCAAATACATTGAATAACTATCCGAACGATATCCTGCAAAACAAGTTGCAACGAAAACCAAATCATGATTATTCTAGTATTTTGGGAAACACTCAAGCATTAGAAGTACAGAATTCTCCGGAATACTTATCAAGAATAAATAATCTACCGAAAATACCTCCTACACTAAATGCACCTTTTAACCCTCTTTTAAATATAAATCAAAATACTCCAAATGCAGCTTACATTGGGTCATGTTCAAATCCTGCTTCTTCATATAATGACGTAATTCTTGCAGAAAATACTGTTCCTAAATTTGTTGATAACTTACCAAATAACTTTGCATTATCTCAACCAAATGTTGTACCTAGTTTTAATAATTTACCAAAATTCCCTTCTCCTTATTCACCTGGAACAATTAGTGAATTTAATTCAAACCCGTCAGTTTCAAATTATGCACCGCCCACAATCATGTCTAATTCTCCTCAGATAAAAAACTTGCCAATGAATAATGCAGGTTCGTCTTCTTTTCTGCAGACAATCAATCCTAATATAGAATTACCGTCACCTGATATAAAACTAGGACCGAACATAAATAGTTTTCCATTATTAAATAACAATGTAAACTTTAATAACCTACAAAACAATATATTTCCAAATCTTGTACAACAACCAAATCTTATTAGTTCACTCGAAGAACTGCAATTAAAGCCATTTTCAATTTTACCGACACCCAATCCAAATTTGATAAGTAACTTTAATGTGTTAGACAACGCTATACCTGAAACATTATATTCGTTATACCCTGAACATTTTGAAAATCTAAATTTAATTTCAAAGCTCACATCCTTACCACAAATATCGCCACTGGTACAAAAAGATTTAGGATTAGGTAATTTACAGTTTGGGGCAAATCCTCAGTTTCCTTTGAATAACAACCTGGTAGATGTAACAGGACCATACTTCAACACAAACTTAAGTCCATTGTCACCTGTAAGTCTCAATGAATTATATAATAGTTTATATTCACCACTTATTAATGATATTTACGCAAATAGCCTAACAAGAACTGAGGAAAAGGCCTCTGATATTCAAGGAATATTATGTAATTCAATAGATACAACAGAATCATTAGAATCTGTTATAGAAACTCTTCAGATGAATCCTTACCCGATACCTTCGATAACTAATTTACCAAATGTTTTCGCTTCAAATTACCTATCTTTGCCTCAAACATTATTATACAATAAAATTTCTCCAAGCAATTTAGTAGTTCCGCAAATAGAAAACTTGTTATCAACAACAGACTTAACAAAATCTATTATAGACCTAGGTAACGACGTGGCTAGGAGAATGGTAGATAATTTGTGGGCCAAAAAGACGAAATCGGCATATCCACCTGTTTTATATAACCCAGTTCTTCCAGTACCTAGTAATTTACCTACGATAGCGGAGACCATTATTTCTGCTCCAAAAATCCAGCCTCCTATCATTCCTGCCCAATCTTCTTCACCTGCAATAATACCCCCATCCGTATCCCCAGTTTTACCACCTATCACCGAGTCATTCAGAGAAGTTACTCAATCAAACCCATTTCTAATTCCATCTTTATCTAATACAATATATCAAAAAGAGAAACCTCAATCCTATCTCCCACCGCCATTCTTTCCCTCAGATATTCCTGTATTTTGTCCATCAGTTTTACCAACACCAAAAATAAATTATCCAGTGTATCCACCTTATATACCGACTCCTTCAGTAAACTTCCCTCCCATTCCCCCGCTATTTCCTCCTTTTCCGTCAATAATTGAAACGCCCGTGTTAAAAACGGGATCTGGTGGACAAGATGCTAGGAGGTTAATAGAAATATTACTAATAGCTAGTTTGTTAAATAATAATGAATGCAATGACAGGGGAACATTAGAAACGCTTATTGCTTTGATGTTTGCTACATAAAATGAATCGTATAATTGTATAAATTGTAATTTTTATTGTAATTGAATATTTAGTTGTTACACGTTCATTGTTATGTTTAAAAAAATACACTGTAAGTTTTTAATCGTTGTTTTATTAATTCCAGTTAACCTTACTTATTAAAATAACGAGATTATCCTTTTTTTTCAAATAAAATGGTAACATTTAGAAACAAAAATTGTGATTTGAATAAAAAATTGTCCCATTAGACAGCAAGGTTATAAATATTTGTCATAACGACATGATCTGTTTCTTTTAAAGTCTTCTAATATGACCCATTATCGGGATGTAGCTACAGATTTTGCGTACACATATACAGTATCATCATGTTCAAAATGGTCGTTCTTTTCTTCAGATGGAGGTTGACCATATGTTGCAACTCTTGATCCTGCAAAGACGGTTTCAATGTTATCATTCTTTGGTTTGTTCTTTATTGAAGTACTTATGCTTTTGGCATCAGAATACGTAGACGATTTTTCATTAAGGCTGTCAATATATTTATCTTTCTCTGAGTAAATGGGTTTGTCTTCATCAAAGTATTTGATAGGTTTAGTTTCAAAATCAGGATGTTCTAATATTGGTGGTGATTGAAACTCAATTTCTTCACTACCATAATCATCCAAGAATCCATCATCATAATTTTCGATATCTTCATTAGGACTTTTTATTGTATCCTCAATTTTTTCATCATCTCTTGTTGAATAACTATGAATCTTTTTTGTGTCTGGTTTAAAGGGTTCATAGAATATTTCACTGCTTTCACGTTTTTTATCACCCTTATGCAAGTCATAGTTTCTAACAGTCGTGTAGAAAAATCTGTTGTCTCTCAAATTTATAACGTAATCATCTTCGCTCATATACATTTTATCAAATCTAAAATCAGGAAAATAGTCATTTTCGTTGTCTGTAATATGGCTTTCTTTGTTCGGTGTTTGCACATAGTTGCTTGTGGTAGTTTCTATAATTTCAGTTGTATGTTGAGTATTTTGTCTTTCTTCGTTGTTTGGTTTGTATTTAGTTATATCTTTATCTTGGTTCAACATAATCTCAGTATTTTCCGTAGTGATTGGAGTTTTCTCTGTTACTAAAGAATCTGTAGTCGTCGGTAAGGCATTTTCTGTTGCTTTATCAATTTTTAACGTATTATTTTGAGAATTTTGATTTCGTTCTGTTCTATCCTTTATTAATTCCGTAGATTCTGACTCGTTTTTAATATTTATAATATTATCTAATTGATGGTTTCTAAATTGCCGTCTTAAGTATCTAAGAAGTCGCTTGATCACATCTTCTGGTATACCGGGAAATTTCTTATGAATATCTTTAATTACATCTTCATCTGTATGATATCTCCGTGATTGTTTTTTCTTTACTTTTCTTTTGGTTTCTTTAAGCTGTTCTTGTATTAAGGTATCATTGTCAATTGAGATTGTATCCATCGGTTTATCGGTATCTTTTCCTGTTTCGTTTTTATGTTTTCTACGTTTTTTATTGCCATTTTTTCTAGTTGGAGATTTTTCTCTACTAACGTTATTTTTATTTGGCGAACTTGTACCATCATTTCCCTCTACCTTTTTACTGGAAACTGTTCTGTTATTGTTTTGAGTGGAATTGTTATTAGTGCGTTTGTTGCCGTTTCTCTTCCTATTTCTATTTTTATCTCTTTTGGGTTTGGGATTATCAACTTTCCTTTGTTCTTCAGTATTTTGTGTAATTTTACGTTTCTGAGGTATAATTTCTTGAGTGGGTTTATTTTCAGATCTCGGCTGCTTTCTTAACTTTCCATCACTTTGACATACAGCTTGATTTCCAATAATATTCTTAACAACATCTATAGCATTATCACTTTCTTTCAAACATTCAGATGGTATGATGTAATAATTATTTATAATATTAGGTGCTTGTCCAGGATTTGTAGGCGATCCGAAGTTTTGACTATTATGATTGTAGTTATATGAATCTGGATTCAAAATATTTTGAAATACTGGATTGCTGAGTATTTTATTCAGATAGGATTGGTTATTGTCATCTAATTTTATTTGGACTGGAAATCCACTCTGTGGTCCATATGGTTTGTTACAAGGGCAATAGTTTACTGGATTTTGAACATTATTCGACGACATATAAGGTTGTATATTACTAGCATGCATCGGCAAGTTTTTGAAACCATTTTGATTTGCTTGCAGCAGCAATTTGGCTAAAGGGTTTGCTGACACCTGAAAGAAGAAGAAAGTTACACTATCATGTAAGTAAGTAAGTAATTAAATGCTTTATTGTTCACTAAAGGAGTACTTAAGGACGTCCTGGTAAAAGGTCAGGTCAAAAGTACCCGAAACCGCCGAGCTTGCATGAAGAGAGTTATGAATGTGGATGAAGCAAAGGAAGTATGCAGAGATCGTGGCAAGTGGAAAGAGGTAGTCTCTGCCTACCCCTCCGGGAAAGAGGCGTGATTTTATGTATGTATGTGTATGTAAAGGAGTACATTACAAATATAAAACAGTACAGTAAAAAGGCGGGCTTATCCCTAAGTGGGATCTTTTCCAGTCAACCTGACAATAAGAGGATCACATACAAAATTGAGGCAAGGGTGAACAACAGTTCATTTACGAGTATGATGCTTAAGACTAAACAATTATATACGTACGATACAAATATATAAATAAAGTAAGTAAATAAACATGTATGTATTCTAAATTAAATTCATAACCAATTCAAGGTTTTTTTTGACGGCCTCTGTGGCGCAGCGGTAGTACGCTTGTCTGTGACACGGGAGGTCCCGGGTTCGAATCCCGGTCAGGGCATGATGAGAAAAGAACTTTTTCTGATTGGCCTGGGTCTTGGATGTTTATCTATATAAGTATTTATTATATAATATAGTATCGTTGAGTTAGTATCTCGTAACACAAGTCTCGAACTTACTTCGAGGCTAACTCAATCAGTGTAATTTGTCCCGTATATATATATTATTTATTTATTTTATTTTACAAATTCATAACCAAATTATGCTTTAGATATGGTCTTGTAACGTGGAAAAATCATATTATGTACCAGCCGCTTCTCTTCCTTGGTAGATTGAAAAAACTTTACAAATAGTAAAGCTTTATAAGCCGTTATGTGTCGTGTGGTTATCGGCACTAAAGAATGGAACCACTAAATTTCTTTCCAATGGGCCTCATAAAAGACAACTAAGGGATAGGCGAATAAACTAACTTGGGATGCTTCTTGTAGACGATGGGCTAGCAACCTGAATGTGAATATGAAATATGAATCTAAATTACAATTTAAAGCCACACAGCTGAAGATGGCCTTTCAGTCTTTCCAAGACTGTTGGCTCTGTCTACCCCGCAAGGGATATAGACGTGACTATATGTATGTGTATATGTATGTTAAAGATGTACATACATACATAAAATCACGCCTCTTTCCCGGAGGGGTAGACAGAGACTACATCTTTCCACTTGTTACGATCTCTGCACACTTCCTTCGCTTCATCCACATTCATACCTCTCTTCATGCAAGAAAGTATTTTTAAGACGTAATTATATTTATGTAATTAAAAATGTTAAACTTACCAAGGTACTCGCGCTCAGGTAAAAAAATAATAAATTAATCATTATCTATGAGCACACATTTCAGTGCATTCTAAACCAATACTAGCCTAAACAAAACTTGTTTGAGTTGTACGTGATCCTATTTATATGATTAATATATGTATCATTTAAAACGATTTATCTTTTTAAGATAAAAAAATAATTATTATCAATACAGATTGATCACGGTAATTGATAAGGAAATTAAGATGTGACAATCGTAAAAAGATACTCTTACGGTGAGGGAAGACATTGTGAATTGACCTGCTCATTCAGGCGATTAGATGGGTAACCATGCTTTATTTATACACACATATAATCACGTCTATATCCCTTGCGGGGTGGACAGGGCCAACAGTCTTGTAAAGACTGATAGGCCACGTTCAGCTATTTGGCTTTAAGATAGAATTGAGATTCAAATAGAGACAGGTTGCTAGCTCATCGCCTAAAAGAAGAATCCCAAGTTTATAAGCCTATCCCTTAGTCGCCTTTTACGACATCCATGGGAAAGAGATGGAGTGGTCCTATTCTTTTTTGTATTGGTATCGGAACGTCACGGTAACAATAAGTGCTGCGTTCTGTAATTTTTACCTACTACTAATATTATAAATGCGAAAGTTTGTGAGTATGTCAGGATGTCAGTAAGGACGTTTGTTACTCTTTTACGCAAAATCTACTGAACCGATTACGATGAAATTTGGTATGTATGTAGTACATAGTTCGTAATGTAGGTAGCTGAAGACCCAGAATAACACATAGGCTACTATTTATCCCGGAGTTCCCGCGGGATTGATTGTTACGTTATGATAGGGTTTTAAAGCGGACGAAGTCGCGGGCGGTCTCCAGTTAAAAATATGTATGCTTGAATTTTGTCGTGTGGTTCCCGGCACCAATACAAAAAAGAATAGGACCACTCCATCTCTTTTCCAGGGATGTCGTAAAAGGCGACTAAGGGATAGGCTTTCAAACTTGGGATTCTTTTTTAGGCGGTGGGCTAGCAACCTGTCACTATTTGAATCTCAATTCTATCATTAAGCCAAATAGCTGAACGTGGCCATTCAGTCTTTTCAAGACCGTTGGCTCTGTCTACCCCGCAAGGGATTTAGACGTGACCATATGTATATGTATGCTTGAATTGCAGTTATGTAACACGTGAAATGAAAAATTGCAATAAATTTATGCTTAAACTGCACTGTTAGTGTAACGCGGAGAACTTACGTTGAGGAGAAGGCATCAAATTATTTTATTTCTAGCCTTAAACATGCACATCGTAAAAGCCAATCGAAGGAAAGGCTAAAATTGAGATTCTTATTTTTTTTTTCTCTCAATTTGAATCTTAATTTCGAAAAACCGAAAGGACACGCTCGGCTTTTTAATGATCATCACATCATTCATGTTCAAACAGCTGAACGTGGTCTTCCAGTATTTTGACGACTGTTGGCTCTGTCTACCCTGCAAGGGTTATAGACGGGATTATATGTTATGTTATATTAAAAAAAAATGTTAGCCACGCCAACTCCTTTTTGATCAATACTTCTTATTTTGCTCACGCGAGCATTATTGCTTGACCCTGAATGCAACATTTTATAACAATGTATAATGTCAAGTTCAAGGGTTTCCGTGTTATGAGAAACATGTTTAATTCACACGTGCACTTTCTTTTTTATAATTGACTAGCTGCGCCCGCGACTTCGTCCGCGTGGAATAGTTATTTAAGGCGTCATTGAAGCCCTCACGGATGAATAATTTTCCCCGTTTTTTTATTTTCACATTTTCCATTATTTCTTTGCTCCTTTTGTTACAGCGTGATGTTATATAGCTTAAAGCCTTCCACGATAAATGGTCTATTCAACGCAAAAATAATTTTTCAATTCGAACCGGTAGTTGCTGAGATTAACGCGTTCAAACAAACAAACTCTTCAGCATTATAATATTAGTATAGATTTGTCAGTTTCGTGTTGCATTATACATATACATGTAGCGTAAGCGATGATTCGGCTCGACCGCCACCAAAGGGAAGATCTTCCGCCAGGCTAGGTGTTACGCCTGGGGAACCGCGCGACAGACGATGTTGTGTCGGAGGTTGTATATATAGCTCCAATCCGTGAAATCTTTGCGCGATTTAGACTCTGCGCTGTTATTGGCTGATAGCGTCGCGTGATTGGCCGTTGTGACTTGTGACGTAGAGATGTCGTAACACACACATATCGCGTCTGCATTTCTTACGGCGTAAACAGAGTAATAGGATTTTTTTAAACTCTATGCCTCGTATAGGTGGATAAATTTTAGAAAGAATTATGGTTTCAATTTCTGGATCGGCCACACGCTCCGAAGGGACCCCGAACACATACCGAGGTAAGCCCTAGACTGGAATCCCCAAGGAAAGCGTAAACGTGGCCGCCCTAAACAGACCTGGCGGCGGACAATCATCGCAGAGGTGAAGAATCTAGGGAAGACTTGGAGCGAAATAAAACGCGAAGCTCAAGACCGAGCGGGATGGCGACGCACTGTGGATGCCCTCTGCCCCAGCTAGGGGACATAGGACCTTAAGTCAAGTAAGTCATGGTTTCAATTTCAAAAGACGAAATTGGTAGTCAGTGCGTTCCAATTGAATTGTGTGCAAATAAAAATCTAAAATAAAAACAACGAAATAATTTAATCACAATGACTTGTGGTTCCCGGCACCAATACAAGAAAGAATAGGGCCACTCCATCTCTTTCCCATGGATGTCGTAAAAGGCGACTAAGGGATATGCTTATAAACTTGGCACTCTTCGTAAGGGCGATGGGCTAACAACCTATCACTATTTGAATCTCAATTCTATCATTAATCCTAACAGCCGAACGTGACCTATCAGTCTTTCAAGACTGCTGTCTACCTCGCAAGGGTAGACGTCATTATACGAACGAATAAATGAATTAAAACTAAAACACCGAATTAATTTAACAAAAACAATTTTAATAAAGTTACAACAATTAAACTACAGAAGAAGTTTCTCCAACTCCACCAAGACATTCGTGATTAGTTTGATGAGTCCGCTCAGCAAACCAGTACCATCTGACAGTCCTGTCAGTAGACTGAGCACAAGATTCAGCACTTGTGACACGAGTCCCATCAAAAGCCCAGGAGCTGCTAAAACATTCGATCGGAACAGCGAAATCAGAACGCTGATGTAGAGGAATAACACAGATGCTAAATCTGTCAGTGTCGCGTATAGCAAAGGTAGGGTGCATCCGAAATACGGTAATAATGCCGGCGTGAGGTTCTGCACGATGTTGGACAGGTTGTTGAGGTTGTTTATGAGGTTAATTAGAAATGGTAGGAGCAGACAGGCGAGTTGGTTCGCTATTGGTAGTACTGTGGCGATTTCGTCGAAGGCCAAACGTAATGCGGAGACGGAGTACGCTGGTATCATCGCTTCTGTGTTCTTGACCTGAATGTGAAATGGAAAAATAAAAAAAAAGAAGTTTAAGGATGTATGAAGACGATCTTTAGTAGTGATTTATCGTAAGAAAAAAAAAAGTGGGTTGATGAGTGTGTTTTGTGTATTATGAACTCATTAAAAAAATTACCGCGAATTGTAAAAAAAATAAAAAAAATAAACGGAAGTGCTTTTGTGAGTCATAAAATAATTAAATCATTCAATTTATTAAATTGTCATTCGATTGCAATTTAGCAAAGAATTCATTTTTTAAATCTTCGTTATTGAACGAGTATTGCAATTCCGAATTTTTTTTTTTAATTAGAAAGAACCACTTTCCTTTCATCAGGTTATATAAGTATAATCTGGATTAAGTTCATTTTTTTAAATAATTATAACAAAAGTCAGTCACTGACAGAAAAGTTCGATTGAAAAAAAAAATTAAACAAAATATACTAACCAATAAGATAACAGCGAACGATACTAAGGCGAAAGTACGCATTTTATTTCAGTTTTTTTTTTTTTAATTGTAACCAATAAATATAGAACACAAATAGTTTTTGGTCAAATAATTATTGTAAAGGTTTATTTATATGTGGATTATCGAATCGTGTGAAATTATTTACGAAACATCACAGGAAATATTCAGGTAAATATTTTATCGTACTAGATTATTTTGGACTGATAGTAACTATATTATGTCACTGATACTGACATAATAATTATGTTAATTTTGATTATGAAAACAGTAATATTAATCTTTTCTCTGTGATGTTTGATTCACAATTCCAATATGTTCTTGGAATTCTTCTTTAGATGATGGGCTAGCAACCTGTCACTATTTGAATCTCAATTCTGTCATTAAGCCAAACAGCTGAACGTGGCCTGTCAGTCTTTCCTAAACTGTTGGCTCTATCTACCCCGCAAGGGATATAGACGTGATTATATGAATTAATAAATTAAGATTCTATCATTAAGCTAAATAGCTGAGCGTGGCCTATCAGCCAAAAAAAATGGAAAAGATAAAGTCATACGACAAAATTTTATGAGAATGTTTACACAAGTTGAAATCCAATTGACCTAATGACTCGTTTCAGAGTTAAGTACGTACATTAGTTTGTTTGCAAACCGATGCTAAAGTGAGGGAAAACATCTATTCTAATTTTATAAAGCTGAAGTTTGTTTGTTTGAACGCGCTAATTTCAGAAACTATTGGTTCGAATTGAAAAATTCTTTTTGAGTTGAATAGATAATTTATCGAAGAAGGCTTTAGGCTATATTACATCACGCTGCAACTATAAGAAGCAAAGAAATAATGGAATGTGTGAAAAAACTGGAAAAATTATTCATCCTTGAGGGCTTCAATGATGCCCGAAATGACTATTCCACGCGGACGAAGTCGCGGGCACAGCTAGTTGAGGATAAATCTGCACATTCAGGTACTTAACTATATGTGTAGCCATAACCAATACGGTTAAGGTTCCCCTGCAAAGGTTACGGAGTTAAAAATGGAGTCGCATCGTGTCAAAACATCAACAACAACAACATAAAATCACGCCTCTTTCCCGGAGGGGTAGGCAGAGACTACATCTTTCCACTTGCCATGATCTCTGCACACTTCCTTCGCTTCATCCACATTCATAACTCTCTTCATGCAAGCTCGGCGGTTTCGGGTAGTCTTGACCTGACCCTTTACCAGGGTCAAAACATGATTTACTATATTTTATACGTAGCTACTCCGGGCTCCTTTTCAGAGTATTGAGGACGCAATCGGGACTAAAGCCAGGAGTGTGAACATACATACACACATATAATCACGTCAATATCCCCTGCGGGGTAGACAGAGCCAACAGTCTTGTAAAGACAGGCCACGTTCAGCTATTTGGCTTTAAGATAGAATTGAGATTCAAATAGTGACAGGTTGCTAGCCCATCGCCTAAAAGAAGAATCCCAAGTTTATAGGCCTATCCCTTAGTCGCCTTTTACGACATCCATGGGAGAGAGATGGAGTGGGCCTATTCTTTTTTCTATTGGTGCCTTAATATTTCAATAATAACCTATACGAAATTTCAAAGTGTTACTTAATAAATATATTGTAAGTATGTAAATAAATAATTAGCGATAAAATTATCGCGTTACCCAGTAACTACGCTTATAAAATTATTATATCTATCATTTTATCTTTTGCAACTTGTACATATATATAACATATTGTTCCAATTAATTATTCACAACACAAATAAGTTATTTGAGAATAACATTAAATTAAAAAAAAAAAAATTAAAAATGTCTATTAAATTAAAAATTGTTCTGTTTTTTGTGGCTATCTGCGCTTTTACGGTAAGTCAAAAAAAAAAGGTTAAAAAATCACATATATATTTCACCTGTGACTTTCCACGGGTTCACAAATACATGTAATAACGTCTACCCTTTAGGGGTAGACAGAGCCAACAGTCTTAATGGCCATGTTAAGCTGAATGATTTGTTTTTCCACATACATACACATAATCACGTCTACATTCCCTGCGGGGTATGTTTACCCCGCAGGGAATGTAGACGTGATTATGTGCCAACAATCTTGAAAAGACTGAATGGCCACGTTCAGCTATTTGGCTCAATGATATAATTGAGATCCAAATAGTGACAGGTTGCTAGCCCATCGCCTACAAAAGAATCCCAAGTTTGTAAGCCTATCCTTTAATCGCCTTTTACGACATCCATGGTAAAGAGATATAGTGGTCCTATTCTTTTTTGTATTGATGCCGGGAACCACACGGCACGGTACCGGTAACTAAACACATTATGATAAGATCAAGTCGTATTTCAAACAATTCTCTCTCTCCTCAGACCCCAGCATCAGCGTCCAGCGTGCAACTGCCAGCTGTCTATCCCCTCGTGAACGTCCTACTACCCCTCCTCAACAACGTTTACAACCTCCTCCTATCCCTCTTGTCAATATTCGACACCCTCCCGCCATCAATCACTTGCATGATCCCCGTCGACTTGGGTGCTTTGGAGACGTCATTGCTAAAACTATACTCCCAAGCTCTGGCTATAGTGAACTTCTTAAGGTCATTACCGGAATATGCTGTCGGGGCAAATCCGTCTTCGCCTCCGTCAAACATATTGAATATCCAGGGTTTGCTCACTACTTTGATAACGACAGTGACTGATTTGACGGACGATGTGCTGATAGGTATTGGTGGAGGGCTGCTTCCAGGTCTTCTGCAGCTGGTGGTCATGGTGATCCAGGCCCTGGCCGCTTTGTTACTGTAGTACTATTGTAGTTTAAGTTGTATTTAATAAACATGTTGATATTGTTCTATGTTTTTTTTTCTTTTTGTAATTCCCTATATACATATACCTACCTCTCCGGGTAAGAGGCGTGATTTTATGTGTGTATGTATGTATAATCACGTCTATATCCCTTGGTGGACAGAGCCAACAGTTTTGAAAAGACTGATAGGCCAGGTTTAGCTTTTTGGATTTAAGATAGAATTGAGATTCAAATAGTGACAGATTGCTAGCCCATCGCCTGAAAGAAGAATCCCAAGTTTATAGGCCTACCCCTAAGTTGCCTTTTACGACTTTATATAGATAAAGATCCAAGACCCAGGCCAATTAGAGAAAGTTCGTTTCTCATCATGCCCTGACCAGGATTCGAACCGACCAAAAGTCAGAGTACCTATAACTTTGATAAATATATAACTTGGTATCAGGGCCGTATTCTATACTAGCCGTGCCCGCAACTTAGTCCGCGTGGAATAGTTATTTTAGGCATCATTGAAGCCCTCAAGGATGAATAATTTTCCCCGTTTTTTTCACATTTTCCACTATATCTTTGATCCTTATAGTTGAAGCGTGATGTTATATAGCCTACAGCCTTCCTCGATAAATGGTCTATTCAACGCAAAAAGAATTTTTCAATTCGAACTAGTAGTTCCTGAGATTAGCGCGTTCAAACAAACAAACTCTTCAGCTTTATAATATTAGTATAGATTAAACAGCAATTTACCCAATGGATGACGTCATTAGGGTGGATCAGGACATTCATGAGGGCATCGTAATAGTCCCAACACAACTAATCGATAAGAACATAACTATACAAAGGAAAGTTCTGTCCTGTTATCTACGCCTACGTATTTCCAATTTCCACGCATCTATTACGTATACGTCATCACGTTATATCCCTTGCGGCGTAGACGGAGCCAACAGTCTCGAAACGACTGGCAGGCCACGTTCAGCTGTGTGGCTTAATGATGGAATTGAGATTCGAATAGTGACAGGTTGCTAGCCCATTGCCTAAAAAATTTTTTTTTTGATACATACCTACATACATAAATTCACGCCTCTTTCCCGGAGGGGTAGGCAGAGACTACCTCTTTCCACTTGCCACGATCTCTGCATACTTCCTTCGCTTCATCCACATTCATAACTCTCTTCATGAGATAATAAAGATAGATAGATTCTTCTTTCATTCTTTCTTTTTTTTGAGATTTTGATTGAAAAAAGTAACATTTTAACTAAACAAACGTATTTATTTTAACCATACGATCTGACACCGCATGTACCTACTTGACTTGACGCCATTTTGGATTTGGTTCTTTATTGAAACGGGTTATTATGTATGTATGCGTAAGAGCATATCATCAGGAATTTAATTTCACCCTCAATTTGGCTTCACAAATTCGCCTAACTCTTGACCATTCAAATATTAATTTGGGTGTTGTGTAGCGGACGAAACATGATTTGAATTTTCAAACAGGGATGAAATTAATAAAACAGCTTTTACGTGAGTCACTGTGATTGCGAGTTTACTAGCTCAAGCTCAGACTTCGCTTCCGTGGGAATTCTCAGAAACATATCCCTCGCGGGGTAGACAGAGCCAAGAGTCTAGAAAAAACTCTTAGGCCACGTTCAGTTGTTTAGCTTGATGATAAAATTGAGATTCAAATAGTGTCACTATTTGAATCTCAATTCTACGGTTGCTAGTGTAAAAGAGGAATCCCAAGTATATAAGCCAATCCTTTAGTCGCCTTTTACGACGTCCATGGTAATGAAATGGAGTGATCATATTCTTTTTCCATTGGTGCCCAGAACAAGTAAAAGTTTATATCATTTATCTTTTTTCTTAAAAAACAGACTATACTTATCTTAAGATATTAAGAATAATTAATCATGCGTAATAAAAATGCGAATGGCTGTCCGTTTAACTGCCTCTCTATCTGTTGGGCTTTCACGCCTAAACCGCTTAACCGATTTTGATAAAGTTTTCGCAAGCTCCCTCTCATATCAAACAAATGCTACTTTTTCTCTTAATTCTCACAGGAGCGAAGTCCCGGGCATCGGGAATCTAGTGCTATATTAATACCTAGGTAGCCTAACTACCTGAGGCACTTACGTAGGTGACAGTGACGTGTTGCCTAGGATATAAGGGTGTATACACAATGGAGTGACAATACTAGCGACTTTTGTATTTTCTAATTAACGTAGAAAGTTTTTGGAAAAACAAATGAATGTATTTCAATGAAACGATAATAATACTTGTTTTTAAATTTACAAAATTAAAACATATGCTCATAAGATAAGTAAAAAAGAAAGCGGGAACATTTTGGGGAAAACTTTTAGGGGTCAAATTTGCGGATATGAAAAATGTAATGGAGATGTTAGAGACTGGTTTTATGGGATAGTAACTCGACGATACTGATTTTAATGATAATAAACGGTATAGTTCCGTGTGGTTTCCTGCACTTCAGAATGGAACAACTCCGTATCTTTCCCATGGATGTCGTAAAAGGCGACCAAGGGATGGGCTTATGAACCTGGGATTGCTCATTATAGGCAATGGGCTAGCAACCTGTAACTTTTGATTTTGGCAACGTTTTCAAGACTGTTGGCTGTGGCTACCCCGCAAGGGATATAGAAATATAACAATAAACATGGAAGGCAGTCAATCAGATTCATTCGTTTGAAGAAAGAATGAGTAAAGAAAAATTTAAGAACCAACCGACACAATTTTAAGTGTCCCTTTAAAAAGTAAGGAATAATAAAAGAAATTCAATCATAAGGTATCAAGTATTTTTTAAGTAATAATTTTTAAGATCTCGTTAACCAACGAGGTTAAGGTCGAGGTCGAGGTTAAGGTAAGTTAACCTCGACCTCGACCTTAACCTCGTTGGGGGTTTGATCATAACCTAAAAAAAAAAAACAAAAAACAAATAATATGTGAATGCCATAACACCCCTGATACAGTGATACACTGAACATGTTCAGCACTGATTCTCAGCCGAAACCTATTGTGGCATCACGGACTTACAACGCGTTTGTCGTCATTGCATCCTAGTCACCTAAAAAAAAAATGAGCTGACAGTATGACGTCATTCACCCTCGCATCGTCTGAACGCGCCCTTACCATTCCCATTCATGCGCACTGATCACCCTTGTATAGATCCACAGTACTAAACTGCCCGCCACTAAGATCGCACGATGTCCCGGTAAGTCCTGTTCTATTTTTAAATCTCTTCTATATTCAAATGTGAATTGGTAAGTTACTTAAGATAATTTTGTAGTAAAATTCGAAATTGGAGTGTTGAGATTCGTAATTCGCATTTTGTTTTCACTTTGTATTAAAACATTTATAATTAATTTGGAATCTATTATTAAAATGATATTACGTTTTGTTTTGTAACATAATTAAAAGTTTTGATGGTTCCGTGTATTGTATTAAACCAATTTACGTAGTAATTATTGTCAAAGGTATGTTTTTTTTAAAACCAAAAATAGATAATAAATGATTTTGTTTTCATCGGCTCCGTTACTGTAATTAATAATAAAAACATGAATGGTGTTGATAAATTAAATAAAAAACAATTTTATTGTATTTAACAACTCCTGCGTGTTAACATAAAATTATTTCTGAAATCTCCATCTATATCACAATTTTTTTGACCAACTATCAATATTATAAGTCTATATGTTTGTGACGCTTTACCGCTCGTCCGATTTTGATGTATTATAGTTAATTTTCCGTAGTCAAAAATGGACTTGTTTTTTGGTGATCCACAGAAAGGGAAAAAATTAAAAAAAATGTGTAAATATTCTGTTATTTATCTCATTTTCTCAATAAAGCGTATTTTCATCAAGTTTTTTCAATTGCCATCTCCAAAAACAGCATGTAGGTACCTACCTACTTAATTGATAATTTACATGCCGCGAAAAGATTTTAAATTTTCCATAAGTACATACATACATACAATCACGTCTATATCCCTTGCGAGGTAGACAGAGCCAACAGTCTTGAAAAGACTGATAAGCCACGTTTAGTTTGATGATAAAATTTAGATTCAAATAGTGACTGGTTGCTAGCCCATCGCCTAAAAGGAGAATCCCAAGTTCTTAAGCCTGTCCCTTAGTCGCTTTTACGACATCCATGAGACCGAGATGTAGTGGTCCTATTCTATTTTGTATTGGCGGTAGCTTGTTAAAATTTATTTAAATCAACTCATTGCTCACCTTTCACATTCTAAATGAAAACTTTTCACTACACGGTGTTTTAAGCAATTTAAGAGTACATTTTTTTTATAATTAACATCTGTCCGCGTTATACATATTACTGCTCTCATTGGGATTTCTTAAAATATGAGTTGCCTTTGTTACTCTATATATTACATACATTCATATAATCTCGCCTATTCCCCGGAGGGGTAGACAGAGACTACATCTTTTCAATTGCCACGATTCCTACTTAAGTACTTCTTTCAGTGCAGTTCTCTCGCACTAGTTCCCGGAGGGGTAGGCAGAGACCACATCTTTCCACTTGCCACGATTCCTACATACATCTTTCGCTGTCAGTGCAGTTCTCTCACACTATATCTCGGAGGGGTAGGCAGAGACTCCATCTTTTCACATGCCATGCATACTTTTATCGCTATTCCTAATTATCAGTTACTAGCTGTGCCCGCAACTTCGTCCGCGTGGAATAGTTATTTTGGGCATCATTGAAGCCTTCCTGGATGAAATTTTTTTTTTCACATTTTCCATTATTCTTTGCTCCTTATAGTTGCAGCGTGATGTTATACAGCCTAAAGCCGTCCTCGATAAATGGTCTATTCAACGCAAAAAGAATTTTCCAATTCGAACCAGTAGTTCCTGAGATTAGCGCGTTCAAACAAACAAACAAACAAACAGACAAACTCTTCAGCTTTATAATATTAGTATAGATTATTACCTTGCTCCTTATAGTAGCAGCGTGATGTTATAAAGCCTAAATCCTTCCTCGATAAATGGTCTATTCAACGCAAAAAGAATTGTTCAATTCGAACCAGTAGTGCTTGAGATTAGCGCGTTCAAACAAACAAACAAACTCTCCAGCTTTATAATATTAGTATAGATTAGTATTTCTTTGTTAAAAAAAATCCTTTTGCTGTTATGTTATAATTTGATTTTCTCTAATTCATTCCTCTGTTATATGTTTATTCTATTTATATTGGTTAGTTGTATAAGTACTCATCGTGGGGAGAGGCTGGTGTACTGAGATACATGCCCTGCTTAGTTCAGACTCCAGTCTCTCACAAACTTACTTTGTATATTTATAATTAACTTTTGTATACCTATCTTGAATTAAGTTTGTGTAGAGAAAAATAAAGAAATTTAAATTTGTTCCAGTTCCGCCATGGCTCTCAACGCATTCCTGGTCTTGGCTTGTGTGGCCACCGCCCACGCGTGGGGTGGACTGTTCAACAGGTTCAGCTCAGACATGCTGGCAAACCTTGGCTACGGCAGGGGACCCTACCGCCACTACGCTTATGGTCAGGTTGGTGAAAAAACAATCTGGATTATCGATGAAACCTTTCAAGAAAATGTAGGTAGTGTGTGAATGAATGAATTATAGTGGTGCCGTGTGGTTCCCGGCACCAATACAAAAAAGAATACGACTATCTCTTTCCCATGGATGTCGTAAAAGGCGACTAAAGGGATAGGCTTACAAACTTGCCATTCTTTTTTAGGCGATGGGTTAGCAACCTGTCACTATTTGAATCTCAATTCCTATCATTAAGCCAAATAGCTGAACGTGGCCATTCAGTCTTTTCAAGACTGTTGGCTCTGTCTACCCCGCAAGGGATATTTACGTAACCATATGTATGTATATATGTGTGAATGAATGAATGAATGAATTTTTTGAAATAACTCAACGTTAGTTATTATTAGTTAACGAAAGGAATTAAACGACTAATGAAAGGAATTTATAAGGCTGAGCTAACTGTAAAAGGCCTCGTCGAACTTTCAAGGACCAAATTTAGAATGTCTCGAAAAAGGGAGATGGTAGGAGTACCCGTAATCGTCGAATATGCATGAAAAGAGTCATAAGTGTAGAGGAAGCGGGGAGAGGTCTGTTAGGATCGTAGCAAGTGGAAATCCATAGTCTCTGCCTACCCCAATGGGAGACAGACGTGATGGTATGTATGTATGTAACTCTACGTACACAAACTTCTTAAATACATAACATAAAATAAAAAAAATAGAACTCAACTCTGAGCAGGCGTGCATTGCAGCAATTCAAAAAGGTCATCGCATTAAAGAAGAATCCCAAGTTTATAAGCCAATCCCTTAGTCGTTTTACGACATCCATAGGAACGAAATCTTTTTTTTTATTGGCACCGGGCACCACACGGCACTATATCTAAAATAGGCATATATTTATATCCAAAATAAGGTAGAAGATATTTCCACGCCACCATTTTATTTTCAGACTCCGAAAAAAAAGGTGTGAAAATAAACATTATCTTAATAAAATATCATCTATTTACGTTCGACCAGGTCAAAGGTCAGGTTATGCGGTGACCCGTGGTTAGCTTATCACGTCACTAGGCATTAGGAATAGGGGTTTTTTTAGAAAATCTAGATGCTTTTTTTACGAAATGTACGATCACTGAAAAAGGAAATTACATATCTATATTGATATTATAAAGCTGATGAGTTTGTTTGTTTGAGTTAATCTCAGGAACTACTGGTTCGAATTGAAATATTATATTTGCGTTAAATAAACCATTTATCTTAGCTTTTGGCTATATAACATCACGCTGCAACTATAAGGAGCGAAGAAATAATAGAAAATGTGAAAAAAGATAGGGAAAATTATTTATCCTTGAGGGCTTCAATGATGCAAAAATAACTATTCCACGCGGACGAAGTCGCGGGCACAGCCAGTACTTAGATAAAAATCTAAGAAAAATCTAGTTCGGCATAAAGTTTTTGTTCTGTAATTCCTCTGGATTTTCAGAAATTTCATCGACAAGAGGCGAAAATACCTCTTGTACAAAATAACATCAAACGAATTACATATATTTGTTGACATTCAGTTAATATATAAATTGATACGCAAACATTTTTTGGGGACCCTTACAGGAGTATCAGAGCAATATTTTTTTATACAAATAAAAATCGTTTGGTATTCATTTACCTTTGATATATTTTCAAAAGGAATGTAATTTAAATCCTATTTTAACATCTAAAGGTTGAATTGATATGTTTTAACTTTATTTTTCTTTCAATATTTGCAAATTCTTTTAATACGAATTCAGATACGGACAAATTGGTATTTCTTTTAATAAGGATAATAATCTTAGGCGTCTCTTTCATATTCATTATATTTCTTACATACCTACATACATATAGCCACGTCTATATCCCTAGCGGGGTAGACAGAGCAAACAGTCTTGATAAGACTAAAAGACCACGTTTAGCTGTGATAGAATTGAGATTCAAACAGAGACAGGACCCATTGTCTAAAAAAATTGTAACATACCACATATCTAAATGTTTGCACCTATTTTAGTCGCCTTCCACGACATCCATGGGAAAGAGACGGACTGGTCTTACTTAATCAAAAGTGCCGGTAACCACACGGCACGGAAACGTACGTTTAAAAACTCTTATCAAAATATTGCATTGTCATCGGTCCTTGATACGTGTGCAAAGTTCCAAGTTGATCAGACGTTTAGAAACCAGTGATAATTAAGCTCAAAGATTCCAATACATACATACATACAACCCAAGCTAATAAAAGCGTAGTAATAAAAAGAAATTACTTACCGAAACAAATGAACCTTTATGACAACGTACATTCACTAATAATATCAGGGCGAGGTAAACGCGCCCACACCTTAATTGGGGTGGGCGGGATGACATGGGTTTTAGGTTTATAACCTCCGAGGCATAGACTAAAGATTGTTCGAGAATTATTTGCCAATTTTGTCTGTGGCTTTGAGATTTTTTTTGTAGCCATGAAGCAAAAAACGGACCTCTTAGGCCTTCGTCATGTCCGTTTGAACGTCACGGCCCTTTTTAAACATATTATGAACATATAGTCACGTTTATATCCCTTGCGGGGTAGACAGAATCAACAGTCTTGAAGACACTGATAGGCCACGGTCAGCTGTTTGTATAGAATTGAGATTTAAATAGTGAGAGGTTGCAAGCCCATCGCCTAAAAGAAGAATCCTTATAAGAATGGTTAAATATGTATGTATGTAAGTATATGCAGAGATCGTGGCAAGTGGAAAGAGGTAGTCTCTGCCTACCACTCCGGGAAAGAGGCGTGATTTTATGTATGTATGTATGTATGCCGTGTGGTTCCCGGCACCAATAAAAAAAGAATAGGACCACTCCATCTCTTTCCCGTGGATGTCGTAAAAGGCGACTAAGGGATAGGCTTACAAACTTGGGATTCTTTTTAAGGCGTTGGGCTAGCAACCTGTCACTAGTTGAATCTCAATTCTATCGTTAAGTCAAATAGCTGAACGTGGCCATTCAGTCTTTTCAAGACTGTTAGCTCTGTCTACCCCGCAAGGGAGATAGACGTGACCATATGTATGTATGTATGTATATGCAGAGATCGTGGCAAGTGGAAAGCGGTAGTCTCTGCCTACCCCTCCGGGAAAGAGGCGTGATTTTATGTATGTATGTTTGTATGTATTTATGTATGTATACGTATGTATGTATGTATTTATGTATGTACTAGAGGCCGCCCGCGACTTCGTCCGCATGGAAACCCTATCAATCCCGCGGGAACTCTGGGATAAAAAGTAGCCTATGTGTTATTCTGAGTCTTCAGCTACCTACATACCAAATTTCATGGTAATCGGTTCAGTAATTTTTGCGTGAAAGAGTAACAAACATCCATACATCCATACAAACTTTCGCCTTTATAATAGTAGTAGGATGTATACGTATGTATCTATGTATGTATGTATCTATGTATGTATGTATCTATGTATGTATACGTATGTATGTACGTATGTACATTTTTATAAGGTGGAACCAGAAGACGTATACCCCGAGGCCCTGGAGTCAAACCGGATCGAGGACGTGGTGGAGGAGACAGCCCACTGCTACAGCTCACCATGCGTCACCAACGGAGACTGCTGCCGTGGACTCCTATGCTTGGAGACAGGTAATTATACATACATAGGTACATATATGTGCCGTGTGGTTCCCGGCACCAATACAAAAAAATAATAGGACCACTACATCTCGTTCCCGTGGATGTCGTAAAAGGCGAGTAAGGGATAGTGAGGGCTTACAAATTTGGGATTCTTCTTTTAGGCGATGGGCTAGCAACCCGTCACTATTTCCCAAACATTTAGCCAAACAGCTGAACGTGGCCTATCAGTCTTTTCAAGGCTGTTGGCTCTGTCTACCCCGTAAGGGATAAAGACGTGATCATATGTATGTATGTATTACGTGTGGAGGGAAAGGTCGGAGTGGGAAGACCTAGACGAACGTATCTTGATCAAATTAAGGACGTCCTGGTAAAGGGTCAGGTCAAGAGTACCCGAAACCGCCGAGCTTGCATGAAGAGAGTTATGAATGTGGATGAAGCGAAGGAAGTATGCAGAGATCGTGGCAAGTGGAAAGATGTAGTCTCTGCTTACCCCTCCGGGAAAGAGGCGTGATTATATGTATGTATGTATGTTAAATCCGAAAATACGTCAGCGACTAACTTATTATCATATCAAACTGCTCCACACGGTATATAACGAGCGTTATGCAAATTCTTGCAATATTTTCAGCACAAAATTCTGATATACATATTCTGCACTTGGGCGTTATGCTTTCAGATTACTATAGAAACTCGAATTAATGTCGATTGCATTTCGTTTTAGACGTACATACAAACATATAATCACGTCTATATCCCATGCGGGGTAGACAGAGCCAACAACAGTCTTGAAAAGACTTATAGTAATAGGCCACGTTCAGCTGTTTGGCTTTAAGATAGAATTGAGATTCAAATAGTGACTTTGCTAGCCAATCGCCTAAAAGAAGAATCCCAAGTTTATAAGCCTATCCCTTAGTCGCCTTTTACGACATCCATAAGAAAGAGATGGAGTGGTCTTATTCTTTTTTCTATTGGTGCCGGGACCCACGTTTCATATTTGAATATAGAAATAAGATTTAATTTATAACAAGAGCCCGCGGGTACGCATGAAGCAATAAACATGACAAATTTCATGAAGTATCCCATCTTTAAAAGCCTGTCCCTTAGTTCTTTTTACGGCATAGGAAAGAGATGGAGTGGCCCTATCCTTTTTTCTACAAACATTTACGCTATATATTTCGCATTAACTTTAAAAGGTTGTTCAAAGTGACATTTATTTCGACACGTACAGCCAAAAGCACATGAACTTACCCATATTCACTGCAAATTCTCCTTTATTACTGCGCCATAGAGATGTATTTAGCTCGAAGACCGGCACGTCCGAAACTTTAATGGAAACTGAGAATTATGTTGCCAAACAGCTGAACGTGGCCTTTTAGTCTTTACAAGACTGTTGGCTCTGTCTACCCCGCAAGGGATATAGACGTGATTATATGTATGTGTGTATGTAATTATGTTTGTTTTATAGTAACACAGGTTCGTGAATGCGTTAGGTGTATTTATAAGCAAAATTCTTGTTTACTATAGTTACATATCTATACTAATATTAAAAGCTACAGAGTTTGTTTGTTTGTTTGTTTGAACGCGCTAATCTCAGGAACTACTGGTTCGAATTGAAAATTTCTTTTTGCGTTGAATAGACCATTTATCGAGGAAGGCTTTAGGCTATAACATCACGCTGCAACTATTAGGAGCGAATACATAATGAAAAATGTGAAAAAAAACGGGGTTAATTATTCATCCTTGAGGGCTTTGTTTGACAAACAAACAAACTCTTCAGCTTTATAATATTAGTATAGATATATGTAGTATCGTTGAGTTAGTATCTCGTAACATCTCGTATCACAAGTCTCGAACTTCCTTCGAGGCTAACACAATCTATGTAATTTTCTATGGATATAATAGTTTTATTTTTCAGTTACTTTGAAAAAAAAAGAATATATCACTCTCATTAAGTATGTTACTCGGAAATAGTAGAGGTAAATTTCCCTCTCAGGACTTCCAAACATCGAGGGCGAGGAAATAAGAAGGAAAATATATAAAAGCTTCCGCCAAAGCTCCTTCGAGATTGTAATCTCGTGCTTTTGAAAGCTTCTCAGTAATACCGGGAAGGTTTCAACACTGATTTCTTTGTAAATTTCTAAGGAAAATTGGATTATATTCTTTGTTTTCTGATGGGAAATATAATAGATAGATTGTATGTTTATGCGTACATATCACGTCTATATCCCTTGTGGGGTAGACAGAGCCAACAGTCTTGAAGAGACTGACAGGCCACGTTCAGCTGTTTGGCTTAATGATATCATTGAGATTCAAATAGTGATAGGCTGCTAGCCATCTGATGGAGTAGTCCTGTTCTTTTTTCTATCGGTGCCGAGAACCACACGGCAAATATTTATTTATTTATTTACTTTCTTACATTACCATTACAGACTTAATCTAATAGGCATGAAAAGTCACAAATATATACAAATATAGTTTAGATCTTTAAAAAGGACATTGACTACGTTTTTAGTCGACTTTTACGACACCGGGACAAACGGAAATCTTTGCTTAACGCGATCGGAACGACGGGCATAAGCTAGTCACTCTCACTACATAATGTAAAGTCCTTTAAGTAATCTGTCTGTTTGTATGCGGTAATCTCGTAAACTTTTCTACGGATTTTGTTCTCGTTTGAAATGTTGGAAAGATTGGTTTTCTGAGGAAGGTTTATATACTACTAGCTGTGCCCGCGACTTCGTCCGCGTGGAATAGTTATTTTGGGCATCATTGAAGCCCTCAAGGATGAATAATTTTCCCCGTTTTTTTTTCACATATTCAATTATTCCTTTGTTCCTCATAGTTGCAGCGTGATGTTATAAACCCTAAAACCTTCCTCGATAAATGGTCTATTCAACATAAAAAAAAATTCAATTCGAACCAGTAGTTCCTGAGATTAGCGCGTTCAAACAAACAAACTCTTCAGCTTTACAATATTAGTAAAGATAAATCCTACACGTGCGAAGCCGGACCGGATCGCTAGTTAGTAATACAATTTACGCTCCGTTACTTACATCTCCTGGGTAACTTGATCAAGATGGCCGGATCCCAATTATTTCGTCCATAATTCTATTACACGGGTCATATGTTACTTTGTTGACTGGCCCGCAAAAACAGAACGAAAATAGCCTTTCTTCTAATGTATAGCATACATGTTCTTATTCTTCTATATCCCTTCCGGGGTAGGCAGAGCAAACAGTCTTGAAAAGACCGAAAGGCCACGTTCTGCTGTTAGTGACAGGTTGCTAGCCCATCAATGCCTAGTTTATAAGCAAATCCCTTAGTCGCCTTTTACGACGTCCTCTTGTAAACGATGGGCTAGCAATTGTCACTATTTGAGTCTCAATTCCACCATTAAGCCATACAGCTGAACGTGGCCTATTGGTCTTTTCAAGACTGTTGGCTGTGTCTACCCCGCAAGGGATATAGACGTGATTATATGTATGTACAGTTGTAGTAGGTAGCGTGATGTCAAAATCTTGGTAATTATTTTGTGTGAGTAACAACTTTATTAAATTGTGTCGTAAAGACCAAAATACTCCCAAAAGCGCTTCTGTTATCAAAATTAATTAATTAATCTGGAATATTCACCGAAATTTAATTAGCTCAAGCCCATTGAATTTGAGATATCTTATTAATTTATTGGCACGAGGATCAAGGTTTAATTACATATTAGAAGAATTTCTTGGAAATTTCTTTTACTTATAAATAACCTTTTCCGCGAACCGCATCTCTCTTCGTCGATGTAAATAACTAGCTGTGCCCGCGACTTCGTCCGCGTGGAATAGTTATTTTGGGCATCATGGAAACCCTCAAGGATGAATAATTTTGATGTTTTTTTTTTCAAATTTTCCATTATTTCTTTTCTCCTTTTAGTTGCAGCGTGATATATAGTCTTCCTCGATTAATGGTCTATTCAACACAATTTTTTTTAATTGTAACTCTTCAGCTTTATTATATTAGTACTAGCTGTCCCGGCAAACGTTGTTTTGCCATATAATATAATGCCATATAATTTAAAAAAATTTAAGTGTGGACAACCCTTAACACTTAGGGGTATGAAAAATAGATGTTAGCCGATTCTCAGACCTACTGAATATGCATGCAAAATTTGGTTAAAATCGGTAAAGCCGTTTCGGAGGAGTACTGGGACAAACATTGTGACACGAGAATTTTATATATAAGAAGATATAGATTAGAAGAGTGAATTTAAAAAAGGATCATTGCTGGAGAACTGGATGCAGGATATATTTTTTTATTGTTTTTTTTTTACCACAGAGGACGGAGGGCGTTGCCTGCCAGCGTTTACCGGCAGGAAACTCGGAGAAATCTGCAACAGGGAGAACCAATGCGACGCTGGACTGATCTGCGAGGAAGTTGTTCCAGGTATGCTATAATACTTAGTACTAAATACTAATTTAACTGTTAAGTGTACTCATCTAAAGGATATTTCAAAACATTTAAAGTAAAATATCGGTTCATATTTCAGAAAGTACGAAAAAAATAAAAGTATCAAAATCCACGATCCTAAATACGTCATATCACCCCGGCCGGCGGAAAAGCGACGCGTAAGATTCAGAGGTCAACGACACAATTCTTTCAGCTGAGCGATCTCGACAACTCTGTACTTTACTTGATCTTGATACTAGAAAAATAATTTATTTTTCAGACATTTATACACATGTTTAATTTCTTTTTTAGTATTGGTCTTTAATAAAGCGTGTGACGTAGTTTTTGAGGGTTTTTTAAATGTGAAAATGATGACGTTTAATTTAAATAAAAATAGGCTCAAACGGCTCAGAAGCATGGGTATAGTCTATGTTTAAAAGTATGCAGTTGTTTTAAATGTCACCCTGTATAGTAGACATCATTGTGCTGGCAGACAAAATTGTAGAGCGACCGGTCACGAGTACCCCTCCCTCCCCTAACTTGTATATCTGCTTAGTCAACCTGCTTTCATTCATCCTCTCCACATAATCATAATCAGCCATATTTTTTTTTTATTCTTAAATTTTGAGCGTTTTTATCGTGCTGACGTGTCAGAGCAACCCGACATATTATCAGATACTTTACCTCAATTATATTTTTATGGTTACATAGTTAACAAGGAACTCTTATAATGTCTGTTTGTCTGTCCGCGGTTTAACTCACTTAAAAATGGTAGAAAATTAGCTGTAATTGGGTATGGGTATGTAGGTATTTTAATAATATATTAATCTTCTTCTTCTTAGCCTTCCTCTATCAGCATTCTGATGTAGGCCTCCTTCATCTCCTTCCATTCTTCTCTATTTTGGGCAGTAAGAGTCCAATTGCTGCCCGCCACCTGCTTGATGTCGTCTTTCCATCTCATTTGTGGCCTTCCCCTGGGTCGCTTTTGGTCCCAAGGTCTCCAGTCTAGCAATCTTTTGCACCAAGATTCAGACTTCCTGGCAATATGACCAGCCCACTCCCACTTGAGCTTCGCAACTCTTCTGCCGACATAAGTGACTTTGCTGCGCCGTCTTAGGTCCTTATTGGTCACACGGTCTTTCAGACAGACGCCTACAATTTTCCGCTCCATATGCCTTTGTGCCACCCCAAGCTTGTGTATCACTTCTTGGGTAGTCACCCAGGTTTCGGCGCCATATGTCAGGACGGGTAGTATGCACTGGTCGAAAATTTGGGCTTTTTGTTGTGACGTCAGGTTCATGTTAAAAACATATTCAAGCTTGGAGTAGGCTGCCCACCCCAGTCTTATTCGTCTGTCGATTTCGTTACACTGGTTCTCTTTGCCTATTTTAATTTCTTGACCCAAGTACACATACTTTTGGACTTGCTCAATTTCTGTCCCTCCTACTTCAATCCTGATGTTGTTTTGTTGTTCGGATGTCATAACTTTGGTCTTATCGAGGTTCATCTCCAGTCCTACTCGTAATGATGTGTTGTGTAGGTCCTCGATCATCTCTTGTAGTTCAGTAGGGTTGTCAGCAAATAAGACTATGTCGTCCGCGAATCGAAGGTTGGTTAAACGTGCACCTGATATGGAAATACCTCGTTTTTTTTTTTTTAATATATTAATAATAATAATTAAATAAGTCGTTAATAAAAATATCGAAGAAAAATTAATTTTTTGAGGGTACAAGTAAAGTTTGAGGTAATTTTTTTTTTTTGCTCTACTACGGAAACCTACTCGTATAATGCGCGTTTGTTGATAAATAACAATAAAAAAGATTTTTTAATGAAATAAGTATTTACATGAGGAGACTTTTTTCAGCATTTGGTCCCACTTTACAGTCAGCTGCCTCATAAATTCCTTTCGTAATTCTGTCCTTATCCATTCTCTCGACATGTCCAAACCATCTCAACATACTCTTTTCAATTTTGGTCACCACTTCCTTTTTCACTCCACACATTTCTCTTACATCCATATTTCTAACTCGATACTATATATATATATATATATAGATACTCGATACGATAAATAAATAAACGTACATGTTCTACAATATAAATGTAAATAATTTTTTTTACGTCTTATAACCAGCAAAGACAACGTCTTAAAATTCGATTGAGCCGGCTGCACGCACGAAAAAACATGACTCATGCGGCGTTACCTCGCTCTGAGGCGTTCCATGTAACGCTTGAAGTGCAAGCGAGAGCGCGGAACGAGCGACAAAGAGGCACAATCGGCCTTCGCGTTCGACAGCGTACACCTCCTTCTATATACCTACAAAGGGATCCGTTTCATTCGACTAATTTTTCTTGTCCTATTTTTGTTTAACATAACGAGTTACGCATACTATTTTTTGTCATAATAGTTTTTTGGCATACTATTTAAATAGGCATAAATATAGTTTAGACTAATTTATTTTCTGCGCGGAGCAGATGTAGTGTAATGCGCCATAAGGCGTGTACTTCTTAGGTTAGGTATGGGTAGGTTATGCTAATAGTAGGTATGCTTAAAGAAATATGCCTAAAAAGTTATGCCAAATAATATTATGCGTAAAAATTATTAGGCTAAACAAAGGTACTTATGCCATGTAAAATTATGACACAACATTTTATAATAGACAGAGAACCACCTACAAATCTATTAAACACATGAAATTAATTTTTTTTTTTGAAAACATGCTACCATTCCGTCAGTATTTTTTTAAGACGTTGTCACGTTCAACTATCGACTTTATAGACAACCGATTTTTTTTTTTAATCAAAAGGTGAGATGCACGTTTGCCGCCCGCCATCTGCCGGTCGGAAACAGTACAACGAGGAATGCAACGCTTCCAGCGATTGTGACATCACTCGTGGCTTGTGCTGCATCATGCAACGCCGGCACCGCCAGAAACCCAGAAAGGTTGGATACACATCATCACGTCTATGTCCCTTGCGGGGTGGACAGAGCCAACAGTTTTGAAAAGACTGAAAGGCAACGTTTGGCTTATTGATAGAATTGAGATTCAAATAGTGACAGGTTGCTAGTCCATCGCCTAAATGATGAATCCCAAGTTTTTAAGCCTACCCATCCCTTAGTAGGTGACTAAGGGATATGTAGGTAGGCATTAAAGACATCCATGGGAAAGAGATGGAGTGGTCCTTTTCTTTTTTCTGTTGCTGTCGGGAACCACACGGTATCGTTTCGATCGAAAAAAAAACCGATCTTTTGTTTAAATATATATGTATATTTTTATTTCGATCGAAACTATTTTGTTATATACTTTTCAGAGTTGCGGATACTTCAAGGAGCCGTTAGTCTGCATTGGACCGGTGGCCACTGATCAGATTCGGGAATACGTCCAGCATACTGCCGGGGAGAAACGCATCGGCGTATACAGGCTCCATTAAATACGCCAACTATGTTTACAGTGCGTGCTATAATGCGCCATTGAAATTTAAAAAAAATTTTTTTTTTTTGCAAAATCAATAAATTTTTTTTTTTGTTTTTTTAATGACAAGTAATGCTGTGAAGATGTAAAAGATGATTATATAATCTAAGAAAGGAATTATTGAAAATAAATGTAATTTAATTCGTTTACTTAAACTTTATAACAGATTTTTTATGATTAAAAAATGATTTATTTAGTTATATAATTAATAATACTTGTATTATGAATTCATATCGCGAAAAACTTAAAATAGACATATATTTTTATTATATTAAATATAATGGGGTATTATAATACGTATTGTATTTTGAAAATAATTTTTACTAATAAAATTGTTAAGTCTAAGAAGTAAGAAGACAATATCTACCTGTCTGTTGTTAAAATGTTGTTTTGTTAATGAAAAATTCAATTTTATTAGTAAAAATGAAAATTTGACGAAGGAAAAAATGTTAAAAGTTTCATTTTTAAATTTTGGTCAATTTAAACTTTATTTTTTATTACGAAGCAAAAGTTGTACTTATACACTCTACTGAAACAAATAATAAATATTGAACTTTTAACATTTTCTTCTTACTATGAATATAATTTAAAATTACATTAATCAAATCTTATCTTCCATTTTTTAATCTTTTAATAAGACTAGTCAGATTAATTGAATGAGATTCCTTTTATATGTATATAGCATGCAAATATTAATTTAAATTGACATTTTTTTTAAAACGATTAGTGTAATTTTAAACTGGATGGATTAAACAATGATAATGTGCTTTGAAAAACGGTTAAACGATTAGCACCCTTTAATTTTGAAATAATCAAGACAAAAATTACAAAAATATTAATAGAAAAAAAGCGACATATCTTTTTAGTTTTGGAGTAATTATATGTGTAGAATTTAGATTTACCTACCTAATAATAAATGTTTTAAAAAATTAATTCGTACTTATGAATGTTAATAAAAAAAATAAGCGATAATTCGAGTCGCATCTTATTATTATTAGCACATCTTAATGTGTTTAATCTTTAAATTATATAATAGAATTAATTATTAATTAATAAATTAAGTCTTCAAGATTGAAACCAATACATATCTTACTGGCTGAGGCATTTATATAGATTTTAAATAATATTGATGTTAAATTAATATATTTAAAAAATAATATATATTAATAAACATATCATATAGTTGTAAGTGAAATGGTAGATTAAGTGTAATATATATTTGATTTTATGCTTGTTTTTTCAAAATGATTATATGAATGCATCTTTGAAATCAAATATGCTAGGTGCCTAGGTAAAACATATCACTAAAAATAATTTTTCTTTAAGTAAATTTAGATGTAATCACAAAAAAAAATATATAATATATTACATATCACATGTCTGTTTAAACTCTGTTGTATTTTAATGATAAAAAAATTAGCCTAAGATCTGTGATGTCTCTACCTATTTTCTGAAAATATATAAATGGAATAAAAAAAAATGTTAAAAAAAATAAAAATATTTTTCTGCCAAAAAATCGCTGTTAAAGATATGAAATATCTTCTTGTATTTTTTTTTATTATATATCAGAATGGCCTAAACCTAGCGACGGCTTCGTAGGAACTACGCCACTACTACGCTACTACGTAATGCCAGAAACATACATAGTATATTACATGTAGTGACATGCGATAATATTTTGTATGTATGGTGTAATTGTGTATTAAAAATATTATTATGTGTTATATTATATAAATTATGTCTGCAATGTAGTTGTCATTTCAAATCCTTTCCTCCCTCAGTGTTGCAAAAACATAAAAAAAAATATAACGTAAAGTACCCAATGTCCGACAGACCACCAATGATCGACACATAAAAAGTAAAATAAAAAAAGGATATACTAATGTTGTGTATTTGAACGTAAATGAAGCATAGGTTAAAGACAAGGTTCATTCAGCTCTCATTGCAAGTGTCACTTTCTACATTCGGTTATTTTGATAAAAATGGCGGAGCTTAAAATATCGACCGGCAGAAGTTTTTTAACGGAAATCCAGTTTTATTAGCGAAATCACTAAGGAGGTGAGTAAGGTTTATTGCTCATAACTATTTCGGTTTTGTTAAATTGAGAGAGCTAATTATTAAACAGATGGGGACTCAAAGTCAATACTTCTTAATATTATATTTTTTTTCAATTAAGGTTACTTTTAAAGCGATTACTCGCTTGTCGATCATTGGTTATTTTTTTAAGCGCATGTTCCAATAATCGACAAATGTTGAAATTATTTTTGTTTTAAATTCTTTGCTGCTTAATTCATGGACAGTTAGCTTTTATTAGCACTTTAAAAACAATCATAAATATATTTAAAAATTGAACCGTTACCAATAATTGACATAATTTTTTTAAGAATAGCACCTAAAAAAACTACACCCCGTTTCAAATTGCACAGGCGATAGACGCAGTCAAGAAAGGAAAAAAAATTGCGACGGAAGCAAAAAAGTTTGGCGTACCCAGGATCACCTCACATATAAAAATTACTGGTAAATCTCTAGTCACATGTTGAATGGGCCCTGGCACATATTTATCCACGGAAGAGGAACCAAAGATGAATTACTCGACAGTGTACAACGCATTATCATTGACCATTTATGAATAATTTACTACTGTGTAAGTTTAATTGAAATGATTAAAAACTACCATTTGAAAATTTTTGGCTGGGTGCACTAATGGACCGTTAAATATTGGGTGTCGATAAATAGAACATGTCGATTACAAGATCTCGATTATTGGAACATGTCGATAACCGGTGGTCGGTAAATGGATTTCTGCAGTCGAATATTAGGACAAAAATACCATAAATCTATATTGGTATATCTTGTAAATTTTTATATCACATTAATTTCTACTTTAATATATTATGCAAAATACCCCAAAATTTTACTCAAAACTTCAAAATACGATAAAATAATAAAAATAAAACAAATATTGTATAAATACTAGAATTCGTGCGTTAAAGTGTCGATGATTGGGTGTTTTACCGTATACCTATCAGGATTTAAAAAAAATATATATTTTTCTGCCAAACAAAAAATCGGTCGATTGCCAGTCAGAAAATAGTTTTTTTTTTCTTTATAAATCCGTACAATATTACTCATGTATAGACAAAATATTTGTTTATGTAAAACCGATTTTGCAGAAATTGGGCACAGAAATTAGCTCTGTCTACCCCACAAGGAATATAGACGTTACCATATGTATGTATGTATGGGCACGGAGAAAGAATAGACATGAGTATTTATGGACATACTCACGGGAGCAAAGCATTGCGCAATAGCTAGCTAGCAAATTTTTAAACATAAAATAAGCTGTTATCAATGATTTTTTATTTATTTATTTACGCCAAAAATACAACGGTAGTAGTACACCTCTTACAGTATTTGGCAAGGAATTCTTATAAGTATAACAAAATATAATAAAATCTTGAAAGTCTTCATTTCAACTTAAAGGACAAATAATAAGTATACTATGGGTATGAAACAAAGAAGTAACTTACAGAAACAAACAAGTTGAAGTACTTTCACCTTTCTCACAAAATAACAAAAAATTTCTTATAATCATATTCCATCCATCCACATAAATATCACAATCAGGATGTTGATTTAAGAATGCGTTAAGGCTCGTGAGCATGCGACAGAGAGGGGATTGCGCATGCGATATGGTGCGCGTGGTCGGAGGTGCAAACACACGTTGCGGCTGACTTGCCCGCTGCAGTAATCGTCGATTTGGTACAGATAGACGATATATAATCTACTATAAGAGGTTTGATAACTCACATAGGTACTTTGTATTTGTGAAAGTAAAAATACATTTTTTACTTTGACTTTAATATAATAGCTCCAATCTATTTTTAATAATAAACAATTCCAAATAAACATTGTATGTGTAATAATATTTGCTTTCATAATATAAGTATTCAGCCAAACATTGAATTATAAGGTAATATTTACTTAGGTCCGGAGCCCCGGTCCGAAGTGATTCGGGTTGGGACCTAAATCAATCGGCTGAGAAATCCTATTTTTTTTCCTCTACAGATGTGCGAAATCGGACGTTTCATTTATTTATCCACACTAATAATAAAGAGGAAAGATTTGTATTGTGTGGAATAAACTCAAAAACTACTGGTCCGATTTTGATAAAATTTGGCACAGATATAGAATAGACCTTCAAAAGTGACATAGGCATAAATTTGTTTTGAAATAAATTTATTTCAAAACATAAAACACAAAAATATGTCCACCCGTGCGAAGCCGGGGCGGGCCGCTAGTTATACATTTTAAAAAAATATACACGTAACAGATTTATAAAGAAACATAATAAAAAAAATAATACATACATGTAATACCCTTATACATACATACATACATATATACACATAATCACGTCTTTATCCCTTGCGGGGTAGACAGAGTCAACAGTCTTGAAAAGACTGATAGGCCACGTTCAGTTTTTTTTGCTTTAAGATAGAATTGAGATCCAAATAGTGACAGATTGCTAGCCCATCGCCTAAAAAAGATGATAGATTATAAATTCTGTAATTAAATAATAAATTATATTTATCATATTTACTTTACTGATATTCCGTCAAATATAATAATTCGAACATCAAAATGTCCACTCGAATGTTGAGATGATTAATTTCTTTACATCAGTGTTTTAATTTTTTTTTAACATTAATATAAAAATAATAGTCTACTTACGAAAAACAGGAATTTACCAGCAAAGTAATTTATTCAAGTGATTCTTAATTTGATAATTAAAAAAAAATTATAATTCGAATCGATTCGAACGTTTTATTTTGATAATTCGATAATTAATTATGTAACTACTCAACAATATTTTTGTCTATAATTATTTCCATCAGTTCAACCCCAATAAGGGTATGGGTAGGGTCCGTATACTAGCGGGGGAGGGGGAGGAGGAGGTGGAGGTCTGTAATATCCGCCAAATCCACCGACTACAATACCCCCAGCACCAAATCCGCGGCCATAACCGTATCCGGGACCAAAACCTGGGCCCCCAAGCCAATGGTTGGTGACACCCTAAAAATTAAAAAGATAATTTAAATAAAATAAACAGGGTCAGGTCAAAAGTACCCAAAACCGCCGAGCTTGCATGAAGAGAGTTATGAATGTGGATGAAGCGAAGGAAGTATGCAGAGATCGTGGCAAGTGGAAAGATGTAGTCTCTGCCTACCCCTCCGGGAAAGAGGCGTGACTTTATGTATGTATGTATAATTTAAATCTCAATGAACATCTTATAAAGATTATTCATTTATTAATTCATATAATCACGTCTATATCCCTTGCGGGGTAGGGGTAGCAGTCTTGAAAGACTAATAGGCTAAGTTAAAGTGTTAGGCTTAATGATAGAATTGTGATTCAAATAGTGACAAGTTACTAGCCCATAGCGTAAAAGAAGAATCTCAAATGTGTAAGCCTATCCTTTAGTTGCACCAATAAAAAAAAGAATAGGACCACTCCATCCGTTCCCATGGATGTCGTAAAAGGCGACTAAGGGATAGGCTTATAAACTCGGGATTCTTCTTTCACGCGACGGGCTAGCAACCAGTCACTATTTGAATCTCAATTCTATCAGTAAGCCAAACAGCTAAACGTGGTCTATCGGTCTATTCAAGATTGTTGGCTCTGTCTACCCCGCAAGGGATATAGACGTGATTTATATGTATGTATGAATGGTAAATAAAGTTGAAATAAAAAAAAATATGAACATACCTGGATCACCACAAACACGGTAACAAACAACACAAACAAACGGACAGACATAATTTATATATTACTATATAATATCACTGTTAAATAATATACTATGTCAGCGTTAATATAACTTATCTTCGCAACGGCATACAGTCATCTATTAAAATCATTGTGAAATAGCACCTTTTATAGGATTTTTCAGGGTTCCTTTGAGAATAGCCAATTTTGAGACTTAGGAATGACAACACATATCACATCTTTGTCCATTACGGGGTAGACAGTCGGTAGAGTACTATGGTAAGATTGAAAGATAGTGCTTTTATGTTTAGATACAAAGTTTGCTAGCCAATAATACTTATACTAATATTACAAAAAGGTCTGTGAGCCTATATGTTTCTCCGAAGGTACTGAACCGATTTCAATATCTATGTGCCGTGTGGCTCATTCCCATGGATGTCGTAAAAGGCGACTAAGGGATAGGCTTATGAACTTGGGATTCTTCTTTTAGGCGATGGGCTAGCAACCCGTCACTATTTGAATCTGAATTCTATCATTAAGCCAAACAGCTGAATGTGGCATATCAGTCTTTTGAAGACTGTTGGCTCTGTCTACCTCGTAAGGGATAAAGACGTGATCATATGTATGTTCAATATCTATCTGTATGGTCAGCTGGTTGACTGGTAGAGAATGCCAAACGGCATTAAGTCCGCCTTTTGTACATTTTTATTTTGTGCAATAAAGTTTTTATACATAAAGCTTACATACATAAAATCACGCCTCTTTCCCGGAGGGGTAGACAGAGACTACCTCTTTCCACTTGCCACGATCTCTGCATACTTCCTTCGCTTCATCCACATTCATAACTCTCTTCATGCAAGCTCGGCGGTTTCGGGCACTTTTGACCGTACAAATAAAGTTTCAAATATATAAATAAAGCCGAAGTCGTATTTTCGGAACACGCCTCATAATTTTAACGCCAAAAGCGACCTACACGCATGCGGAGCCTGGAACAAAATAAGCCAATTAGCAATATGACTCTAAACGAAATCATATATCTCGGAAAACACCGCCACAGTTTCAATATTATTCGTATCAATAGTGTTAATAAGTTAGTGTCATTGGTCGGTCATATAAAAATAAATATTTTAAAGCTGAAGAGTTTGTTTGTTTAAACGCGCTAATCTCAGGAACTACTGGTTCGAATAGAAAAATTCTTTTTGCGTTGAATAGACCATTTATCGAGGAAGGCTTTAGGCTATATAACATCACGCTGCAACTATAAGGAGCAAAGAAATAATGGGAAATGTGAAATAAAACGAGGAAAATTATTCATCCTTGAGGGCTTCAATGATGCCCAAAATAACTATTCCACGCGGACGAAGTTGCGAGCACAGCTAGTATAAAAATATTTGTCAAGTTCGAATTGAGTTTTCCGTGAAGAAAAGGGAATCAAGGAATAGGCTTATGAACTTTGGATTCTTCTTTCAGGCGATGGGCTAGCAACCTGTCACCATATTTTACATAAAATAAATAAATAAATATATACGGGACAAATTACACAGATTGAGTTAGCCTCGAAGTAAGTTCGAGACTTGTGTTACGGGATACTAACTCAACGATACTATATTTTATAATAAATACTTATATAGATAAACATCCAAGACCCAGGCCAATCAGAAATAGTTCTTTTCTCCTCATGCCCTGGCCGGGATTCGAACCCGGGACTTCCGGTGTTACAGACGGTGCATACTACCGCTGCGCCACAGAGGCCGTCAAAATTTGAATTTGAAGAGCCTGTTCAATCATTAGATCTCAATATCTTTCTACTCTATCCTAAGTGTAATGTTTTTATGTGTATTTGTATGTACCTATATCTAATATAATATAATCCTACATCTTATCTAATATAATAATTATAAGGGACCTATATATAATTCATATAGGTATTCATATGGATGTAAGTCATAAATACATATATATATATATAATCACGCCTCTTTCCCGGAGGGGTAGGCAGAGACTACATCTTTCCACTTGCCACGATCTCTGCATACTTCCTTCGCTTCATCCACATTCATAACTCTCTTCGTGCAAGCTCGGCGGTTTCGGGTACTTTTGACCTGACCCTTTACCAGGACGTCCTTAACTTGATCAAGATACGTTCGTCTAGGTCTTCCCACTCCGACCTTTCCCTCCACACTCTCCTTGTAAATCTGCTTAGTCAACCTGTTTTCATTCATTCTCTCCACATGACCGAACCTATAATTCATATATACCTATATGAAATACATCCATAGGAGTGAGACGGTAACTAACAAAGCATATATACCTATGTTAATGCAAGTCCCGGACTAGCTGCATCGATTGCACTAACGTTGCAGATGCGCCTGGCTACAGTGACAGTGATGTCACGCTGTCAACATCGACATATCGATATCGATAATCGTGTAAATCTATAGACTCAATACAGAGCTAATACGTATTCTACATACATAGGTACAAACACATAACTAATAATAATAATAACATATTTTAACCTAATGGGGTAGACAGAGCCAACAATCTTGAAAAAACTGTGTGGCTATAGGTTTTTTGTATTTTATTTGCTGCCAGACAAGGGCGGAAGCAGTATTAATATCGATGTCACAATAAATACATACATACATAGAATCAATTCTATATCCCTTTCGGGGTAGACAGAGCCAACAGTCTCGGAAAGACCAAGAGTCGACGTTCAGTAATCTTAATGGTAGAATCGACATTCATATAGTGACAGGTGGCTAGTCCGTCGCCTTAAAGAAGAATCCCAAGTTTATTAGCCTATCCCTTAGTCCGCTTTTACGAGACCCATGAGGGAGAGATGGAGTGATCCTATTCTTTTATCTATTGGTTCCGGGAACCACACGGCACGTTTGTTTCTTTACATTTAAGGGTATATTCTAGAGTTTTTACCTTAAAACTTAAGATTCAATTCAATACAAAACATTTATTGCATACTAGTTGTCGCCCGCAACTCCGTTTGCGTGTTATTGGAAAAACTAAGGGTTATGTTATTTAATTTACTCAAATTTCCGTACAATTTACAGAGTAGCTGGTCCCTTTGGTTTCCACATCACATGATCCAGATCTTCCATATTTTTTTTTGCCAAAAGAAAATGTTCTTCAGGTTGAACAACTTTCGTCAAGACGTCTTTTCCATAATTCGAATGATTTAAGCTGATCTGTAATGGTACTGTTCTGCATCAGGTGTTCCTGACGCCATTTTGTCGCATGAAAATCATATCGATAAACACTTTCCCATCCCTAAACATCCTGCCTTCCGTTTACGTCACTATCGTTCTTGACCCGAACGATCTAACTGAATCTAATCTATATATGTAAAGCCATTTTATACCTTATTCCAAGCCGTTATGATCTAAATTTGCAAAGCATGGTCCCAAGTTCTTGAATTTGAAACCTGGTTATTTAGGTTAAAACTGAATCCTAGATTTTCAGGGTTGTATGAAGCTGCAGAGAATAGTGATACAGGAATTAAAGCCTCCGATTTGAACATTGTAACCGGTGATGACATAAAATCATAAAAGACGACTAAGGGATAGACTCAAAAAATTTTGATTCTTCTTGTTGGTGATAGGCTAGTAACCTATTACTATTTGAATCTCAATTCCTATATAAAGCCATACAACTGAACGTGACTTTTCAGTCTTTCAAAAACAGTTGACTCTGTCTACCCCGCAAGGTATATAGACGTGACTATTAAATATGTATGCTATGCATTCGAAACGCCTGATGAAAAATAAAAGTCAATAATATTCCTAGTAGTTTTTGCTCGTAGAACGTACAGACATGATCACGCCTCTTTGCTGGAATGGTAGACAGAGACTAGGGAATGGGACGCGTATAATCACGTTTATATCCCTTTCGGGGTGGACAGAGCCGGGAGTCTTGAAAGACTGATACGTCACGTTCTACTTTTTGGCTTGATGATAGAATTGAGATTCAAATATTAACAGGTAAGTACTTAGCCCATCGTCTAACAGAAGAATCCCAAGTTTATATGCCTATCCCTCAGTCGCGTTTTACGACATCCATGGGAAAGAGGCGGCCTGGTCCTATTCTTTTTCTTTATTAGTGCCGGGAACCACACGTCACAACTCTCTATACTACAACAGATACTAATGTCTTGAATTTAAAAAAAACTAGATTTTTTTTACATTGTTTTCTGTCTACCCAAAAATACACTGTCCAGACACTGTCCAGTCTATATTCCAGTTACAGTTCAGTCTGCGTGTATGTTTGTACGTGCCTCCGAAACCTGTCGCGGTCATTGACCCCCGAAAGTGGTTTGAGCACTTGCATCCAATTAATTATTGATTTTCTGTATCTATACTTACTTAATATTATAAAGCTGAAGAGTTTGTTTGTTTGAACGCGCTTATCTCAGGAACTGATGGATCGAATTGAAAAATTCTTTTTGCGTTGAATAGACCATTTATCGAGGAAGGCTTTAGGCTATATAACATCACGCTGCAACTACTAGGAGCGATGAAATAATGGAAAATGTGAAAAAAACGGGGAAAATTATTCATCCTTGAGGGCTTCAATGATGCCCAAAATAACTATTCCACGCGGACGAAGTTGCGGGCACAGCAGTGTATGATTACATACATATGGTCACGTCTATATTCCTTGTGGGGTAGACAGACACATGTAGACACATGTATGTACAAGTAATAAATTTGAGTGCGTTTGACCTCAATCTGCCTGATGGTAAGCGAGATGGGGTCTGAGAAAGTGCACGAATCCTAAGTTTAAGCCTATCCCTTAGTCACCCTTTACGACATCAATGGGAGAAAGAGAGCGGGAGTGGTCATATTCTTAAGTGGCGGGAACCACACGGCATTAAATTGAGCGCACTGAAGCGACTCCCGTCTGACCTCCGCAACCTTTGCAGGGGAACCTAACCCGTATTGGATAATTGTTAACACATCCAGTTGCCTAAAATAAGTGATTATGATATTAAGTAGTTAACTATCTACGAATAATGTCATGCAATACAGACCATTTAAGGGGTCAAAGTAGATGGAAAAGAGTACATTGAAATATGAACTCACGTGGATTTTATTAAGGTATATTTTCGCTTGTCTATTGTAGTGTAGTTAGGTTTCTTTTGTGGTGGATTGTGCAACCTTCGCAGGCTCTCACTACATATTTGTAAAGGCGTGGTTGTGAGTAATTTAAAAATTCAATAGCCTGCTTTATAAAATGCTACAAAAAGCCCACGAGTGCCGTGTGGTTCCCGGCATCAATTAAAAAAATAATAGGACCACTCCATGTCCATGTCGTAAAAGGCGACTAAGGGATAGGCTTATAAACTTGGGATTCTTCTTTTAGGCGATGGGCTAGCAACCCGTCACTATTTGAATCTCAATTCTATCATCAAACCAAGAAGCTGAACGTGCCTTATCAGTCTTTTCAATACTGTTGGCTCTGTCTACCCCGCAAGAGAGATAGACGTGAGTATGAGTATGTATGTATTATTCCTATCTTACTATTCAGTATAAGACAGTAGAAAAGTTGTAATTCAATGGAAAATATATTATAGCTTTATGTCAGACACACACTTTACTCCTTTCTTGATATTCGTTCCGTTCAGCGTAAATACTAGTTGTATTACTGCTTATCTAGGACAGGTCAGGGAGCAACCTAAATACACACACACCTTTTTTTCTTAAACCCAGCAAAAGCATCTGCGTGCACGCAGCCTAACCCGTCAACGCTTCAAGGCGTAAAGCCAGTCGCCGCAAAACCTCCGCGCGGTCCTAACGTGCGCTGTGTCAAAAAAAAAAGAAAAATAAATTATTTGAAAAAAGAAAATAGATTTCAAAAAGTTTGATGTAAGGAGTTCAGTGACAGTTGTTCCCGCGCGTTTTTCATTAATTTTACGTTTTTGAGGTTATGTCATTGAAACGCTAAGAATTTTGTGGTGAGTTTTTTTTTTTTTTCACTTGTTTTGGGTTTTTATCATCAGAAAGGCGAGGCGGAGACGGATCGTCGGTTTATTTTATTGAAAAAAAAGCGATTGTAGTATATGTATACTTATTGTTGCAACAACAAGATTGGTTATATTTTAAGTACTTATGACAACATAGTGCTTATTAGGCAGGTCGACAAGTTGTATAACTTAACTACCTTTTGTACGCTTTTTGCATTACCTAGCAGTTTTTTTTTTCTTGCGATAAGATGACCGTTCATTTATTCAAAAATAACATAAGAACACGTATGTATTTAATAATGATGATTTGATACTGGTCCAAAACATAGTTAATACTTTCACAGATAAAAAGAGAATAAAAGTCATATTTATGGATTTTCTCATATTTATTTGTTATTATTGAGTCTCAATATTTGAAATTATCCAATAAGCTGGTATTATCCGATTAAAAAATTATGTGGTCTAATGTTTCCGTATGTGTGGCGCTGTGCAACGAATTATAAAAACAATAAAAAAAAAGTCTTAAGCAAAGTAAATGCTTACATCATAAAATGACCTAACGCAGCTAGGTTTTTAATGTCAAGGTTGACAAAGGATAAATATGTAAGTGCTAACTCTGCCCGCGACTTCGTCCGCGTGGAATAGTTATTTTGGGCATCACTAAAGCCCTCAAGGATGAATAATTTTCCCGGTTTTTTTTTTACATTTTCCATTATTTCTTCGCTTCTTGTAGTTGATATTATATAGCCTAAAGCCTTCCTCGATAAATGGTCTATTCAACACGAAAATAATTTTTCAATTCGAACTCGTAGTTTCTGAGATTAGCGCGTTTAAACAAACAAAAAAACTCTACAGCTTTATAATATTAGTATAGATGTCCATACCGCCCCCGTACCTATGCACGCGCGACGCCGTTTTCATCGCGCGAAAAACTATCGCTGTTCCGTTTCAAGTCATAATAAAAAGCGTCACGTCTGCTGGTATAATAGTAAGAAAAAAATGTGTATGCCAATTGCTTCTTCAAATTCAAATCCAAAATTTTTATTCATTATTAAAGGGTACTTCATATCGCTTAATAATTTTCAAATCTTTTGGTTTCACAACATTGGGTGACGTCAAATAAATTAGTCCCTTGATTGTAATTTTACAATCTGTGTGAGAAGAGAAGAATCTTTAAAGTAATCAATTATGACATCTGTAATTTCTTGACCATAAATTGATTTTAGAATGCATTTTGAACTAAAATGCTATTAAGCCTTTTCCATGATATATTTTTGCAGTCTGCGCGAGAAGAAATAACGAATTGTGAAATTGACGTTGTTGAAGAAAATGCTGCAGTGCAGTTTTTTACCGCTCCTTTTGCACTGACGCTTCGGGAGCGGCAGTAAACTGAGTTTTATGTAATTAATTTGACGTCAACCAATGTTGTGAAACCAAAAGATATGACAATTATTAAGTGATATGAAGTACCTATCCTATAATAATGAATAAAATATTGAAATTTAAAAGATGTAGTTAAAGGAATAGAAAAGGATATGTTGAGATGGTTCGGTCATGTGGAGAGGATGAATGAAAACAGGTTGACTAAGCAGATATACATGGAGGGTGTGGAGGGAAAGGTCGGAGTGGGAAGACCTAGACGAACATATCTTGATCCAATTAAGGACGTCCTGGTAAAGGGTCAGGTCAAAAGTACCCGAAACCGCCGAGCTTGCATGAAGAGAGTTATGAATGTGGATGAAGCGAAGGAAATATGCAGAGATCGTGGCAAGTGGAATGAGGTTGTCTCTGCCTACCCCTCCGGGAAAGAGGCGTGATTTTATGTATGTATATTGAAATTTGAATTTATATTTATTTATTGATGAACAACGCGTCTGATCACCAACTTCCTATTGTAACAGTAAAAGTCTAATTAAATTTAATTATCAATCTTGAGTATTGAACCGCACGGTCGGTTGCGCGCGCGCCGATGCGTGATCCTACGGTACTATACACAGCGTACAGTTCAATTGTTTTCTAAATGGGTAACGTCGTGCCGTGTGGTTCCCGGCACCAATATAAAAAAGGATAGGACCACTACATCACTGGATATCGTAAAAGGCGAATAAGGTATTGATGAACTTGGAAATCTTCTCTTTGGCGATGGGCTAGCAATCGGTCACTATTTGAATCTCAATTGTATCATTAAGCCTGACAGATGAACGTGGCCTATGAGTCATTCAATTCTGCTGGCTCTTTTTACCCACAAGAGATACAGACGTGATAATATGTAAGTATGTATCGCTAACGTCAAACATTTAAATAACGTTTGAGGGAGCCTCAAAAGAGATTACTCAAAAGTTGAATACCCCAAAAAGTCTATATCCCTTGCGGGGTAGACAGAGCCAAACAGTCTTGAAAAGACTGATAGGCCACGTTCAGCTAATTGGCTTAATGATATAATTGAGATTCAAATATTGACAGGTTGCTATTTCATCGCCTAAAAAAGAATCCCAAGTTTGTAAGCCTATCCCATAGTCGCCTTTTACGACATCCATGGGAAGGAGATGGAGTGGTCTTATTCTTTTTTGTATTGGTGCCGAGAACCACACAGCACTAAACGTTAATATAATTTAAATTTGTATTTTTTTTTTTATTTCACAGGTACTGAACTGAGGTGATCAGTGATAAGTGAAAAGTGCGTTTTTCAAAATGGCGGCCATCAATTTCTTCCTTGTCCTATGTCTCGTGCACACGGCCTTTGGCAAAGGTGAGATCTTTCTTTGTGACTCTCAAAAAATTATGTTTCTCAACAATTTTATGGTGAATCTATACTAATATTATTAGGCTGAAGAGTTAGTTTGTTGTTTGAACGCGCTTATCTCAGGAACTACTTGTTCGAATTAAAAAAATATGTTTGTGTTGAATAGACCATTTATCGAGGAAGGCTTTATAACATCACACTGCAACTATAAGGAGCAAAGAAAAAACGGAATATGTGAAAAAAACGGGGAAAATAATTCATCCTTGAGGGCTTCAATGATGCCCAAAATAACTATTCCAGGCGGACGAAGTCGCGGGCACAGCTAGTTAAAAATACTGTGCTAGCCCCTGAGAAAAAGCAACAGAAACAAACATCAGAACTGAAGAAAGCTGTCGACAATAATAAAATTAAGGCACTAAAATGTATAAAAGCACAGATTTCCAAACCCAAACTAATTAGACTTTGTGTTACTCATTTGAAAGGAAAGTCGAGAATTCTTTAAACTATTCAAACGGCCATTACTAAAAACATTGTCTAACAACACACATATATTACCATAAACACATTATTATACATATTCAAAGACAAAAAAAATTGCGTTTTTGTTTTTTAATTTAATGGACAAAACACTCGGGCAGTAGGTCTGGCGTGCCTGAAATTTGGACCGTGAAAACTATTCGATTCGCTTGCATTATGCCGTTTATAGTCTGTGGTCAGGTGCTCCAGTTAGCATTGTCTATGCTAATTTAAAGAACATTAACAAGTGCTTCTTCATTATGTTGTTATTGTTTTAAACATATGTTTAGAGAATAATCTGTACTAATATTATAAAGCTGAAGAGTTTGTTTGTTTGAACGCGCTAATCTCTGGAACTACTGGTTCGAATTGAAAAAAATATTTTTGTGTTTAATAGACCATTTATCGAGGAAGGCTTTACCGAAGGCTTAACCGATGCTAAAGTGAGAGAAAACATCTATACTAATTTTATAAAGCTGAACTTTGTTTGTTTGTTTGAACACGCTAATCTCAGGAACTACTGGTTCGAATTGAAAAAATATTTTTGTGTTTAATAGACCATTTATCGAGGAAGGCTTTAGGTTATATAACATCACGCTGCAACGATAAGGAGCAAAGAAATAATGGAATATGTGAAAAAACACGGGGAACATTATTCATCCTTGAGGGCTTCAATAACTATTCCACTCCGACGAATCGCGGGCACAGCTAGTTTACAATATTAATTCAGAGCGTCTATCGTCGGATCGGTAAGATGCCTGGTCAAAACGTGGTTGCGGTGGTCAGATGGGAGTCGCTTCGTGTATAAACTTGACTCGCCCAATCCAGGATCCATGGTCAAGAGCTTACCCCGGGCTTCTGTCCAGAGTGGTGAGGATGCAATCAGAACTTTAGTCAGGAAGAAGAAGAATAATTCACAATATGTTATTTATTTATCTAATTTACCATCTTCGAGCCGAGTGGTTAAGATATCTGACTCAAAAAGGCCTACTCCCAAAATGCCCCAAGAATTGAATCTCAACGCTTTCACGTGGTCAAAGACGAGGGGTACTTCTACGTAAGACGATACAATTTATAATCTTCGAGAATTTATTCATTTCATAGGAAGATAAAATAATTAGCAGTTCTTGTTATTTTCCGGTCACATATTATATAGTTTAAGTACTTACCGAAGCACTATTGTGATCCTTTAAGACATATTTCCCTTATTTATCTTCGTTAATATACATATATACTCGTATATCTATCTGATATTTGTATGCCAATACAGTCATGACCTCTATTTTTAATAATGTTTCTACAATAGAATTCCCGCAACATTTTATCGATAATAACGGCCCTAAAACGCTTCCCTGTGGAACACTGAATTCGACAGATGAAAATTCACATAAAAATACCATCTTTTTTAGTAATAAAGACATACAAATAAAACGAAATGCGTAGAATTTAAATAGCATTGTATGATAATTTTATATTTAAACACAAAAACACGCAAAGTAGGTAAATTAAATCGCAGCTAGTTACAGTTAAATCTTAAAACTTTTCGCACATACGTAGTTAATGAGTCGCAAAAATATATTTTTAACAAAGGCTAATATAACGGTTCAATGCTTCTACTTTTCTACAACACCGATGTTAGAAAATAATTATTTTTATTTTCAAAATTGGATACAAGGTATCACTAATTGACGTCACATCACTTAAATCTATTTATAACTGCTACCGCTTCCAAAGTGCATGTGCAGAAGAAGCGGCGGAACAAACTACACTGCAGCCCTTTTTACAATGACGGGTAGAAAAGCAACTGGCCCATTTATCTTCACAGCCAGAACAGCACGGAAGCGACTAGATGACAGCAATTATCTTATAAAGAAAACACCGACTGATTAACAGCTGGGTCTAAATATTTGAAATTTAACATATAGGTTTTTTGTGTGGTGCCGTGTGGTTCCCGACACCGTTAAAAAAAATAACAGGAACACTCCTATATCTTACCCATGGATGTCGTAAAAGGCGACTAAGGGATATGGTTATAAACTTGGGATTCTTCTTTTAATCGATGGGCTAGCAACCTGTCACTATTTGAATCTCAATTCTATCTTAAAGCCAAATAGCTGAACGTTGCCTATCAATCTTTACGGGACTGTTGGCTCTGTCTACCCCATAAGGGATATAGACGTGACTATATGTATGTATATTTTTGTGTGAAATAGGGGTGCATTAGGAGAGTATTTAAAGAAATTCCTGTATACATTTATAACAATGACTTATTTAACAGTTCATTGGACCGACTAGACATACGAATGATACATACATATGGTCACGTCTTGTCGTCCCTTGCCGGGTAGACAGAGCCAACAGTCTTCAAAAGTCTGAATGGCCACGTTCAGCTATTAGGCTTAATGATAGAATCGAGATTCAAATAGTGACAGGTTGCTAGCCCATCGCCTAAAAAAGAATCCCAAGTTTATAAGCCTATCCCTTAGTCGCCTTTTATGACATCCATGGGAAAGAGGTGGAGTGGTCCTATTCTTTTTTGTGTTGGTGCGGCACACACAAAAAATATCTATATACAAAAATCTCTTTAACAATAAAATGTCTCAATTTTTTTGCATCTGCTCTTTATAACTGTATGTCGGTCAATGACGCGTGGTATGTGGGTGGAATAAAGATATACCTACCTACAATTAATTTGGTTTGAATCACTCGGTCCGTGAGTTTCATACATACATACATGGTCTATAATAGTCTATATCCCTTGCGGGGTAGACAGAGCCAACAGTCTTGAAAAGAGTGAATCCACGCTCAGCTATTTGGCTTAATGATAGAATTGAGATTCAAATAGTGATAGGTTGCTCGCCCATCGCCTAAAAAAGAATCCCAAGTTTGTAAGCCTATCCCTTAGTCGCTGACGCTTTGGAAGCGGCAGAAAACTTAGTTTTAATTAATTTACTCGACGTCAGCCAATGTTGTGAAACCAAAAGATATGACAATTATTAAGTGATAATGAAGTGTCTCATAATCATGAAAAAAGTTTTGAATTTTGAATATGATTAACTAGCTGTGCCCGCGACTTTGAAGCAAGCTTCTCACATATTATGAAGCTGAAGTGTTTGTTTGAAAGCGCTAATCTCAGGAACAACTGGTTCAAATTGAAAATTTTTTTGGATATAAATGTAGTGATATTAACAAGTAAATACATAAATACAATCACGTCTTTATCCCTTGCAGGGTAGACAGAGCTAACAGTCTTGAAAGACTGAGAGGCCACGTTCAGCTGTTTGTCTTGATGACAGAGCTTCGGGCGTACATAATATAACAAAAAAAGACATAGTTCTTTACATACATACCTACATATGATCACGTCTTTATCCCTTACGGGGTAGACAGAGCCAACAGTCTTGAAAAGACTGATAGGCCACGTTCAGCTGTTTGGCTTAATGATAGAATTGAGATTCAAATAGTGACAGGTTGCTTGCCCATCGCCTAAAAGAAGAATCCCAAGTTTATAAGCCTATCCCTTAGTCGCCTTTTACGACATCCATGGGAACGAGATGGAGTGGTCCTTTTCTTTTTTTTACTGGTGCCGGGAACCACACGGCATACATAGTTGTTTATTCTGTATAACTTGAAATTTATCCTACACTCATAAGGAGAAGTGTGGGATGCGTGTGGGTACACAATGAATCACATCTTAATAATAAAATTGTGCAATTTTAAACTCTTGTCACTTGTGTTAAGAGTCAGGTATTATCTTTTAAAGGTGCAATTATAAGTTTGTCAGAGGTTATACCTACGTTCGTAAAGGTCGTTTGCATGTGTGGGAGACTATGATTAATATGTGTTGAAATTTATAAAAGTTTAACGTAACATGCCGTGCGGTTTGCGGCACACCACTCAATATACCTTGCGGGGTAGACAGAGGCAACAGTCTTGAAGAAACTGAATGGCCACGTTCAGCTAAGAATTGAGATTCAAATAGTGACAGGTTGCTAGCCCATCGCCTAAAAAAGAATCCCAAGTTTGTAAGCCTATCCCTTAGTCGCCTGTTACGACATCCATGGGAAAGAGATGGAGTGGTCCTATTCTTTTTTGTATTGGTGCCGGGAACCACACGGCACTTCGTATCAGCATCCACGGTCGTTCCCATGGATGCTGTAAAAGGCGACTAAAGGATAGGCTTAAACACTTAGTATTCCTTTTGTAGACGATCTGTCACTATTTGAATCTCAATTCCATCATTAAGCCATTCAGCTTTACGTGGCCTTTCATTCTTTTCAAGACTGTTGGATTTTGGACAAGGGATATAGACCTGATAATATATATGTATGTATGTATACTTGTAGCGGGAGCGTTGATATAGGCTCGACCGCCACCAAAGGAAGGATCTTCCGCCAGGCTGGTGTGACGCCTGGGGAGCCGCGCGACAGACGATGTTGTGTCGGAGGTTGTAGTATATATGCTCCAATCCGTGAAATCTTTGCTTGCGCGATTTAGACTATTCACTGTTCTTGACTGAAAGCGTGGCGTAGAAATGTCGCCGCGCACTATAATAAAATTTCCCGAATTCCCGCGAGAACAGCTGATCAAAGCAGACAAACAGACAGACTTTCGCATTTATAATCTATACTAATAGTATAAATCTGAAGAGTTAGTTTGTTTATTTGTTTGTACACGCTAATCTCAGGCACTACTGGTTCAAATTGTAAAATTCTTTTTGCGTTAAATAGACCATTTATCGAGAAAGGCTTTAGGCTGTATAACATCACGCTGCAACTATAAGGAGTAAATAAATAATGGAATATGTGACAAAAATCAATGAAAATTATTTATCATTGAGGGCTTCAATGATGCCCAAATAACTATTCCACGCGGACCAAGTTGCGGGCACAGCTAGTTTTACATACATTTATCTGTTTTAAGTTGATTTTCTCGATTTCCTTTCCAAGGTAGTAACGAATACAACTCATGTTAACAAAGTACATTAACCTTCCTTTACAAACAACGTATTTTATTCCTCAGACTGTGATGGATGGCCACGCGTTTATACTTCACATACATACAAATGATCACGTCTTTATCCCTGAAGGGGCAGACAGAGCCAACAGTCTTGAAAAGACTGAAAGGCCACGTTCAGCTGTTTGGCTTAATGATAGAATTGAGATTCAAATAGTGACGGGTTGCTAGCCCATCGCCTAAAAGAAGAATCTCAAGTTTATAAGCCTATCCCTTAGTCGCATTTTACGACATCCATGGGAACGAGATGGAATGGTCCTATTCTTTTTTTTATTGGTGCCGGGAACCACACGCCACACTACACTACACTTCACATATGTAAATAAACCTATGTACAGTTCTAAAACATTCTTAATACTATGTGACCTAGGCAGGCCCTAGGAATGGGGTCCTAAATGTAGGCTATGAAGCTGGATTTTTAAATGGGGTATATCACTAATCCTTACTTAATATACATACATATAATCACGTCTTTATCCCTTGCGGGGTAGACAGAGCCGAGATTCTTTAAAAGACTGTAACGCCACGTTTAGCTGTATAGCTTAATGACGGAATTGAAAGTGCCAGGAACCTCACGACACTTTAGAATACTAATCAGTCATTCAGTCATATGATCACGTCTATATCTCTTGCGGGGTAAACAGAGCCGACAGTCTTGATAACACTGATACTCGTTCAGCTGTTCATAATTATTATTATTGTCGACATTTTATATATTTTTTTTTTACTTTCCTCGTGACTTTGGGTTATACGTGCCACGTACGGTGCCGTGTGGTTCCCAGCACCAATACAAAAACAGAACAGGACCACTCTATCTCTTTCCCATGGATGTCGTAAAAGGCGACTAACCAGACGAAACCCAGTGTCTACCTATCCCTCTGGGAAAGAGGCGTGAAGACGTGGGAAGAAGAGAAATATGACATTGGCTTACAATAACACCCTTTTTACTCCCGGTTGCACCCTCACCACTCTGGAGAGGAGCCCGGGGTACGCCTTTGACCATGGATCCTGGATTGGGTGAGTCAGGTTTGTACACGAAACAACTCCCATCTGACCTCCGCAACCTTTGCAGGTAAACCTAATTCCGTATTGGATCCATGGTTACACATCCAGTTGCCTGAATGTGCAGGTTTCCTCACGATGTTTTCTCTCACACATAATTCCTTACAATAACACCCTCTTTTTGCCTAATTGAGTTAAGTGCGTTCTCACAGTTTTGTTCCTAGGAAAGTCCGCATAATAGATTAATTTCATACGCCGTGACCACGCTTGCGCATGCGCATACATACATCAATTTATATTAGTTCTAACAAGCTTGTGAAACTAGACTTTGTGAAAGACTCCGCCCCTGTGGGAATTTTGGGAATTTCTTATACTATTCGCTACCAGACCAGAATGAAAGCTTGATGGCTACGTCTTTTCCCTTTATCGCCTTTTACAACATCCTTAGGAAAGCGATTGAGTGGTCCTATTCTAAACCGCCGGGAACTACACGGCATTACAGTAAAATATTGTACTCGTTAATAGACACAATAATAAATATCTTTTTTTTTGTAAATTACCCACACAATATACCGAAGCGCACGAGGCATAGATTAATGACTTTGATTAATGAGCACCATAGATTAGTGTTATCTATACCATAGATGTAAAACGTCCAGAGGATTTGCGTAACACACTCGTTTTGAGTATACTAGGTACTATAGTAGGCTACCCTCCTTCTAGATACATTTGAAATCATCTACTTACATTGCTGCTCCGCCGACGTACTGAAAAGTAATATACAGGGTGTTCACACACATGTGTGGGGACATCGGTTCAGTAGTTTTGACGTGAAAGACGGATAAACAATCACAAATTTAAATTTAAAATGTTTATTCAATATTAATGGGACATTTTGAGCATGTAATGAATTGACATTTTTGTTTTGGTTTTACATCATTGGTTGACGTCGAATAAAATACTTGAAACTAAGTGTCGCTTCCAAAGCGTCGGTGCAGTAGAAGCGGTAACAAACTGCACCGCAGCATTTTCTTCTAAAACGTCATCTTCACAATAATCCAAACTTAGAATTAGAAATGAAAATGTGGACGTTAGACTTAACTATTTGATAAATGAATGAACACACTTTCACATACAAAATTATTTCTTTCACATACAAAATAATTAGTATGGATATATTAGACTTAGCTCGTAGTTCCGCCGTTTTTCCTACATTCCTAGGATAAGTCTACTAACTAATATTTTTTATACAGCCGTAAAAGCTCGCTATAATTATAATATTTGTACGGATGGCTACACCCGACGTGGTTATCATGAAAATCTCTTAAGAACCAAATTCACGCAGACAAAGAAGTGAGCAACTATTTAGTACTGAGGCTTTTAAATTTATTTTTACGCGACGACGCCACAAATTAGCTCGCAAAGGAAATAACCGTCGTGCTTTCTAAGCTAAAGACGTGGTTCTGCTTTAATTACAATGGTGAACAATAACTAAAATTCTTCGAATCTTGCGCATGCTAAATAAATAGGGAGGCGCGTTGAATACCTCGAATTTTTATCGATAAATCGGAGTTTATTAGACGCTCGCTACTTTGTAAGAGCCGGGGTATTTCATTGATCTAAGGTCAATGTTCTTTTGATACGATCGTTTTTATCGTTTTTACCTTTTTTTGTTTAAGTTATCGGCGTGTGGGTAAATATACTTTCTCAATGTGCCGTGGGCCAGTTGTCTAGACAGTTAACTGTTGGTCGGGAGGTAAGCAGGTTAAATCTTGCAAAAAAAATATACATACCAATTTGTCAGTTCCAGTTTGAAGAAGATGATTCGGACTTGCGTAGGGTTGTCAGGCGTTCTGTGCTACCGGAAACATCCTGAATGAAATGATTTTTTTAATTGGCTTGCGCCTTGGGTGTATCTATATGTATAAGTATTAAGTATTTATTATAAAATATAGTATCGTTAAGTTTCTCGTAACACAAGTCTCGAACTTACTTCGAAGCTAACTCAACCTGTGTTATTTGTCTCGTATTTATTTTATTTGCAGATGAAAGTATCCTTTAATCATCCGCGACTTAGCTACTCTTTATCGAACGAGAAGCAATATAATCTTTTAATAGAATAGTATCAAAATTATATAGAATCAAAATGGGATACAAGCTATCACTTATTGACGTCACATCACTTATATCTATCTTATTATATCTACTACCGCTTCCAAAACGCATATTGGAGAAGAAGCGGCGGAAACAACTACACTGCAGTATTTACACCGGACGTCAATTCACAAATATGTATAAATCTGTCAAATCTTAATCGTGTAATGCACATTGTCTACATTTAAAAACGTGAATGAGTATAAAACTAATAAATAAATATTTCAAAACCCACTCCAAGTCAACAATGGCAAATCATTCAGGGATATTGAACTGTCATCTGTCATCAGTGTCAATATAAATAAACACATTTTATGTATTCCTTACGTCCATTGGAAGGCAGAACATTTTTTGCAATGAATTACTTGCTACATACATTATTCATATAGGGAAAATCGTTATTGTTATAGACTGGCTTGTTTGAATTAATGTTTATGAATGGCCTGAAGCTACTTACCTTGACATTCAACATACATACATATATACATATGGTCACGTCTATAGCCCTTGCGGGGTAGACAGAGCCAACAGTCTTGAAAAGACTGAATGGCCACGTTCAGCTATTTGGCTTAATGATGGAATTAGGATTCAAACAGTGACAGGTTGCAAAACCATCGCCTAAAAAAAATCCCAAGTTTGTAAGCCTATCCCTTAGTCGCCTTTTACGACATCCATGGGAAAGAGATGGAATGGTCCTATTATTTTTTGTATTGGTGTCGGGAACATAGTGTAAATTGAACAGAATAAAAAATATTCCAAATTTTTACTTATAGCAGTAGATAAATACTAGACTAGACAAAAATTATCATCACTGATGGTACCTACCTCTTTAAATTGTTTTATTGAAATGTGATTTATAGTCCCGGAGTTTGAAATACGTAAATATACTCTTTAAAATAGCTAGTATGAATTATGGATGAGTATGAATAAAATAACACTAACAAAAATCCAAAAAAATACATACAAAAGTAATGCTCAGATACGAAAATGTTACTTAATCGTTATAATAAATTGTTTCCTCCGCGTTGCAAATTGCATAAGTTTAGAAACTTTTATCTACAATGTTCCCAAACGACACTTCACAAATTACTTCCAGTACTGCACAAGCTTACAAAGTAAGAAATACACACGGCATCTATTCACAGCGTTATAAAATGATAAATGAAGAAAATAAAAGTTAAAATTCGATCGACAGCAACAACAGTGGCCAGATAGTAATAAGAAGTACTTGTTACAAATAACAGGTATCATCAACATGTCATCGAGTACCGATACGCCAAGTCGATATCGATTTCAGATAAAACACGACGTAGACAACACTACTCATGGACACGGCGGGAAAAAAGTAAAACTGACAGCGTTTTAAAAATAGAACGCTCCAGTCGCGCTCCCGCGCTTTCTTTTTTTTCCGGCGACATTAATATTTTTCCAACCGGCCAGTGCTTTCGTAAGGCTGTTCACATACTTTTTTTTGCGTTTCATTGTGGAAGGCGTTGGTAATTTGTATGTAATGTGAGAAAGGAATTACAATTGCTAATATTATTTTTAAAAAGGCATTATCGCCATCCAGTTGCTATTTAAATTGATTCAATGTTTATATGCATGACTTGTAAAGACTTATTTATCACTTATCGGGCTTGGTTGGTTGGTATTAGGTTAGGTAAGGTATACACATACGCCATACTCTTTAAAAGTATTTAAAGTTAGCTACGTATGTTATAAATTACGTAATATTTTAACCACATCATTAAACAACAAACGTTACCGCGGAGAACGAAGAATTGATAAAGTTTTTGTATTGCAACAGCTCAAGAATTTAAGGTAATTAGTGGCAACACTGCAGGTATTATTTGCGTGAAGTGTGCAGCTGTTGGACTGAAAAGAATTCCGTATAGGTCTTAATATCAATATAAAATGTAGTTTCGCTCCCGTGGGAATTAATATTACTTTTTGTTTTATTCCATTTTGTAACCTGTATAGTGTACCAAATTTCATCAAAATCTATTCAATAGATTTTGCATGAAAGAGAAACAAACATACATACATCCATCCTTGTAAATTCGGTGATGATTCGGCTCGACCGCCACCAAAGGGAAGATCTTCCGCCAGGCTGGTGTGACGCCTGGGGAACCGCGCGACAGACGATGTTGTGTCGGAGGTTGTAAAAATGCTCCAATCTGTGATATCTTCGCTTGCGCGATTTAGACTTTTTCACTGTGACGTCGCTTCTTGTTGCGTTGAATTGCCGCCACAGTCCTCATGAACTTTTGCATTGATAATATTAGTAAAATAGAAAAAAGAATAGAATCCATCCATCTCTTTCCCGTGGATATCGTAAAAGACAACTAAGGGATAGGCTTATAAACTTGAGATTCTTCGTTTAAGCGGTAGGTTGGTAACATGACACTATTTGAATCTCAATTCTATCTTTACTTAAGCCATTGGCTCTGTCTACCCCGCAAGGGATATAGACGTGGTTATATGTTATAAAGGTGTTATAGGCTTTGTATGTACCACGGGTAAATCCGTGGCTGTGACAAAAAAGTAAGGATAAATGTTTTCTTTTTTTATTCAGTATTAACATGATAAAGCCTAAATCCTACGTTTCGTTATAAGCAGTGAGGAACCCTATGACTTGTCGGCATAATTCGAAAATAATTACACCTTACATGTTTTTGAGATCCGACGTGTAATTACAAAGAGTGTACGTGTAAAAATGTACCTTTTTAACATACATACATATGGTCACGTCTATATCCCTTGCGGGGTAGACAGAGCCAACAGTCTTGAAAAGACTGAATGGCCACGTTCAGCTATTTGGCTTAATGATATCATTGAGATTCCTTTTTAACCGACTGTTAGAAAGAGTGTCGTGTGGTTTACGGCACTTCAGAATAGGTTGGGACCACTACATCTCTCTGTCATAGATAGGTATCATATCAAATCATTGTGAAACCAAGAGATGTGACAATTATTTTGTGATGTTCGAAATATCCCATAATAAATAAAAAAAAAAATGATTATTTTCTGTCTTCGCCAATTATTTATTTTTTAATATATTTTTTTATAAACGCAACACTACATACACGCACTCTTTCACGCACGCACTCAATCCTATTCCTGTCCCACTCTCACTCCTTTCACAAATGTCAAAATAATTTAAAAGAAAACGTTCTAATTCGTCTCTCCGCGCGCATCTGCATCGCTCTCTGCGTCGGTTGTGAATATTCGCAAAATTCATCAAAGACGCTAAAACTTTATTAACTACGCACCCCGGGGTTAATTTGTGAAGTGCAGTGATTTGTGTTTCCCAAAAACTACCCTTTGGATCGTGGAAGATACCGGCGCTGGACGAGAGCTCGAGTTACGGATCAAAGGTACTCCTTGTCCATATCCTTCCGCGAGACCATTTTCTTTTTTGTCAGGCTATGCCTTAGTACCTAGGCATAGCCTGACTAAATAGGAGATGGGCTAATAACCTGTCACTATTTGAATCCCAATTACATCATTAAGCCCTACAGCTGAACATGGCTTTCAGTCTTTTTGAGACTGTTGACACTGTTTACCCCGTAAGGGATAAAAACGTGATTAGGTACTATAATATGTATCTATTTTTCTTCGAAATAAGCTTTTTCGAAATACTTACTTTAATTAATGAAAAAAATGGCTAAGTGGCCTTACATATATGCGAATGTTATAAATATATTCTATAGAGGCCGCCCGCGACTTCGACCGCGTGGAATCAATCCCGCGGGAACTCCGGGATAAAAACCCTGTATGTTATTCTGGGTCTTCAGCTACCTACATACCAAATTTCATCGTAATCGGTTCAGTAGTTTTTGCGTGATAGAGTAACAAACATCCATACTGACATACTCATGAACTTTCGCATTTATAATATTAGTAGGAGTACTTCACAAACATAATTGGCTGATATCGCCCGTTCAGTCCACATTTGTAATCCTGTAATAAATTACAATTATCTGTTACATTTTAATCGGGTTAAAACTGGTAAGATTTATAGCAAAATGAGGATTTTTTATTTTTTGTTTTGCGTTATTTATTATTTTATATATGTATAGGTATACCTATTACATGTCCCGGCAAACGTCTTTTTATAATTAAATTTAATAAATTTTAAGTAATTTCTAGTTTAAAAAAAATATTAAGGGTGGACAAGTCTTATCACTAAGGGGTTTGAAAACGCGTTTTACATAACATACATACATACATATAATCACGTCTATATTGTTTGCGGGCTAGTCAGAGCCAACAGTCTTGAAAAGACTGATAAGCCACGTTCAGCCGTGTAGCTTAATCTTAGAATTGAGATACAATTTTTTTTTTTACTAATGGCAGGTTGCTAGAACATTACATATAGGTACCTATACACACACACTATATGCCGTGTGGTCCCCGGCACCATTACAAAAAAGAATAGGACCACTCCATCTCTTTCCCATGAATGTCGTAAAAGGCGACTAAGGGATAGGCTTACAAACTTAAGATTCTTTTTTTAGGCGATGAGCTAGCAACCTGTCACTATTCGAATCTCTCTATCTTAAAGCCAAATAGCTGGACATCTGGCCTATCAGTCCGCTCAGGACTGTTGGCTCTGTCTACCCCGCAAGGGATATAGACGTGATTATATGTATGTATGTATGTACCTATACACCTATTTATTAATTACTTACTAGCACAAAGCACTGAACCAGCGTTCCCCGCTCTGTGACCCCATCAAAGAATGCGTTCTAAACACGATCTCTGTTAAAGATATCGAGTATGGGAACTTCTTTATTATACAAAATTATAGTATTAAAATGTAATCTAGTTTGTAGCCGATACACATCTGTCATTGTTTCGACATGTCAGTACCTAATTGTGTGAACAGAAAGAAAATGGCGGAAATTTATTGTGTTAGAAGCGAGCGAGTTGATAATAAACTTTTCAAAGTAATCTTCACTAATATTATAAAGCTGAAGAGTTTGTTTGTTTGTTTGAACACGCTAATCTCAGGAACTACTGGTTCGGATTAAAAAAATATTTTGTGTTGAATAGACCATTAATCGAGGAAGGCTTTAGGCTATATAACATCACGCTGCAACTATTAGGAGCGAAAAAATAATGGAGAATGTGGGAAAAAACGGGGGAAATTATTCATCCTTGTGGGCTTCAATGATGCCCAAAATAACTATTCCACTCGGACGAAGTCGCGGGCACAGCTAGTATATGATATGTAGCGATAAAACAAGGATAAAAGTCTTGTTTATAGGACATAAAAACATAATATAAACTCTAGTAATAACGCAATTGTCTAGACATCTCTATTTTCAGTCATAAAAATAAGGAGAACACAGAAATATTAGATTCTATTTTATACATACATACCTAAAAACACGCCTCTTTCCCGGAGGGGTAGGCAGAGACTACCTCTTTCCACTTGCCACGATCTCTGCATACTTCCTTCGCTTCATCCACATTCCTCTCTTCATGCAAGCTCGGCGGTTTCGGGTACTTTTGACCTGACCCTTTACCAGGACGTCCTTAATTTGATCAAGATACGTTCGTCTAGGTCTTCCCACTCCGACCTTTCCCTCCACACTCTCCATGTATATCTGCTTAGTCAACCTGTTTTCACTCATCCTCTCCACATGACCAAACCATCTCAACATACCCTTTCTATTTTATATGAAACGGTTTCTTTCTCTCGGCTTATTTAAATCTCTATCAAGGGGAAAGGCTAGTAAAGTTGGGATTCTTCTTATAGGCGATGGGCTACCAACCTGTCACTATTTGAATATAAATTCCATCATATGTCGTATAGTTCCTGACACCAATAGAAAAAAGACCACTCCATCTCTTTCCCATGGATATCGTAAAAGGCGACTAAGAGATATAACCTTATAAACTTGGTATTCTCCTTTCAGGCGATGGGCTAGCAACCCGTCACTATTTGAATCTCAATTCTATCATTAAGCCCAACAGCTGAACCTATCAGTCTTGCAAGGCCTCTGGCTCTGTCTATTCCGCAAGGGATGTAGGTGTAATTATATGAATGAATCGGTATCTATAAGATATTCTTCTGTGATATTGATATTTATGGTAAAGGTAAAAGTTGCCGGGACATATGCGGTTAACACAGAGACACATATACAACCGGACCCTATGACCGCAACTGAGAATATTGCTGTTAAGACCTCGCTACACCAAAAGCTATACTATAATACAGTTCATCAGTCGTAGCTACAGATTTAATTACATACATAAATACATACGGTCACGTCTATATCCCTTGCGGGGTAGACAGGTCCAATAGTCTTGAAAAGACTGAATGGCCACGTTCAGCTATTTGGCTTAATGATAGAATTGAGATTCAAATAGTGACAGGTTGCTAGCCCATCGCCTAAAAAAGAATACCAAGTTTGTAAGCCGATCTCTTAGTCGCCTTTAAATGAAGATTAAATTTTATTTATTTAATCTTTATTTTACAAAATACAAATGTATAGCACAATTGGCGGACTTAATGCTAGAAGTTATTATCTGCCAGTCAACCATTGGGTCTGACAGATTTTTGTTTATAGATAGATAGATAGTGATATAGATATTTGCTGTGTTTGTTTGTTTTTTAACATCCAACATTTGCTGAGATATTTATTATACGAGTAGCAATACCTGTTTTTGCTTAAAATGCACCTACACACATAACCAAGTCCAATGTATATACTAAGCAACTGTCATCTGACTTCCTCAACCTTTGCAGAGGAACCTAACTCGATTGGATCATGGTTACACATCCAATCGTCTGAATGTGCAGGTCTCCTCCTGATTTTTAAACATTCGTAATTAGCCTATATGTATGTATTCTGTTATAATCGGAATAACATACCTACATACATACATAAAATCACGCCTCTTTCCCGGAGTAAAAAGGGTAGGCAGAGACTACCTCTTTCCACTTGCCACGATCTCTGCATACTTCCTTCGTTTCATCCACATAATATAATCGGAATTAATTAATCTTTTTCTACTTTTCATTACATATTTGTGTATATCTTCTCAAACATAGCTTCGCCAATCTTTCACTACGAAACATACCTTATACCGGCATACGACAATTTGCATTTAAACTAGCTGAGGGCTGCGGCATTATGGGCAACTAGTTTCTGCCTGTGGTTTCACTCATACCTGGTTTATTTTTAAATGAGGTTTTGAATTCCAGTGTATTGAGGTGAATGCGTACAGCGTGGATGTATGTATATATATACAAACATACATATGAGTGCCGTGTGGTCCCCGACACCAATAAAAAAAGAATAGGACCACTCCACCTCTTTACCATGGATGTCGTAAAAGGCGACTAAGGGATAGGCTTATGAAATTGCGAACCTTTTTTTAGGCGATGGGCTAGCAACCTGTTACTATTTGGATCTCAATTCCATCATTAACCCGAGCAGCTGAACGTGGCCCTTCAGTCTTTTCGGGACTATTGGCTCTGTCTACCCCGTAAGGAATATAGACGTGACTATATGTATGTATGTATGTATATACAAACATACATATGATCACATCTTTATACATCCCGGGGTGCATAGAGCACAGTCTTGAAATGACTAAGGGAAAGGCTTGAAATAACTTGGGATTCTTCTTGTTAATATTGCTCATTTCATCATCTTTATCATAGTATATGTATGTATTTAATATATGTATGCCGTCTGGTTTTCGGCACCGATAAAATAAAGAATAGAACCACTCCATCTCTTTTCCATGGATGTCGTAAAAGTCAGTTTAGGATAGGCTTGTATACTTGGGATTCTTCTTTTAGGCGATGGGCTAGCAACCTGTCACTATTTGAATTTTAATTCTATCATTAAGCCTGAACGTGGCCATTCAGTCTTTTCAAGACTGTTGGCTATGTCTACCCCTCAAGGCATATAGACGTGACTATATGTATTATGTTGTATAGGATTACAGAAACAATTGCTACTCAAATCATCATACATCACATTATTTCAATGACTTCGTGATATCCCAAGGCTTCGTATTTACAAACTGGTCTAGGATAACGGAGGTCATATGAGGTCAATGGACGTTGTTCATATTCACGTCTTCATCCCTCACGGGGTAAACAGAGCCACCAGTCTTGAAGACAGATACAAATTGGTCTAGGATAACGGAGGTCATAAGAGATTAATGGACGTTGTATATATTCACGTCTTTATCCCTAACGGGGTAAACAAAGTTAACAATCTCGAAGACTTGAAGGCCACGTTTAGCTTTCTTTTATGTTTTTACTTAAGAGACAATATGTATGTTAAACATACATACTTATTACCTACATTAGCAACCTGTCACTATTTGAATTTCAATTCTGTCATTGAGCCAAACAGCTGAATGTGGCCTATCAGTTCCAAGACTGTTGGCTATGTCTTCCCCGCAAGGGCTATAGACGTGATTATAAGTATGTACATACATACAATAATCACGTCTATATATCCCTCACGGGGTAGACAGAGCCAGCAATAAAGTAGAAGTAATGTTTGGTGTAATGATGGTATTGAGATTCAAATAGTTACAGGTTGCTAGTCCATTGCTTAAAATAATCCCAAGTTAATAAGCTTTTCCCTTGTTTAAAAATATTTAAAAAGAAATTACACTTTTCATAAAAATAATCATAATAATTTGTTCCTTGAATATGGTTACAATATAGGTCTTTAATATTTACCTTATCTTTAAATTAAAAATAACCAGTATTCCAATAATATCTTGAGAAAAACGGCTTCATAACACTAGCCCAGTGGCGAGACGTTGAAAGGATAAAATAGTGTGGGGTATGTAAAACTATTTTATCGATAAATCAAAACTACCAAATAAACTTGGGACTCTTCTTGTAAGCGATGGGCTAGCAACCTGTCACTATTTGAATCTCAATTCTATCATTAAGCTGTACAGCCAAACGTGGCTTTCAGTCTCTGCGAGTTACTGTTGGCTCTGTCTGCTTTGTAAGAGATAAAGACGTGATACTGACAATATGTATTTATTATATAACCTAGCACATTTACGCCCTAATTCTTATGATAACCAAAGCTTATGACCGGGATAAGATCATCTTGCATCTATCATAGGTACTTACTTGCAAATAATTAATTTTTTATTCATTTTTATGAAACATTTCGAACGTAACTTATAAATTGTCATATCTTTTGGTTGACGTCAAAGAAATTACTTTAAACTAAGTTTATTGTCGCTTCAAACGTCAGTGCAGAAGAAGCGATAACAAACTGCACTGCAGCATTTTGTCCGCCAATCTTTGCTATACATTATTAATTGCACATAATATGTGCAATAATACAAGAAGTATAAATAAATAAATAAAAATTGTGGTTTTGGCACAAAATAGTATTATCTGGGAACGAACCGTAAAATTAAGTTTTTTTTTATTATTTTATACACTTTAATAGAAAATAGATAGTAAGTATTATTTTGTCTAACATTTTTTAGTTCATGATCGTCATAAAATATTTTTTTTTTGTTTTCATGACAATTTCTAAAACATTATAAAACTGGTAATCGATATCGATTAAGTCTGCACCCCATGTCCCCAACACTACTCCCTCGTTGTGGCGATGCTTTTTCTCGATAAAAAAACGGGTCGTGAAATAAATATCACGGACAGGTTCTAACTAGGCTAGTTGTGCATCCTTTTTATAACTTTCCGGTTATTTTTTACTATAACTGCAACTTGTCCGCTAATAAGACTATACATACGGCACTATACTAGGCAGTATAGTGCCGTATGGTTCCGGGCACCAATAGAAAGAGGACCCTACTCCATCTCTTACTATGGATGTCGTAAAAAGCGGCTGAGGTATAGGCGAACTGGGGATTCTCCTTTTAGGCGATAGGCTAGCAACCTGTCACTGTTTGAATATCAATTCTATCATTAAGCCAAACAGCTGATTGGCCTTCCAGTCTTTTCAAGACCGTTTGCTATAGACATAGCAAACGGTCTTGAAAAGACTGGAAGACTCCCCGCAGGGGATAAAGATGTGACCAAGTGTTTGTGCAAAACTTAAACATTTTTCAATAACATGTGCCGTGTGGTTCCCGGCACCAGTACAAAAAAAAATGGACCACTCCATCTCTTTCCTATGGATGCCGTAAAAGGCGATTAAGGGATAGGCTTACAAACTTGGGATTTTTTTTTTACGCGATGGGCTAGCAACCTGTCACTATTTGAATCTCAATTCTGTCATTAAACCAAACAGCTGAACGTGGCCTATCAGTCTTTCAAGTCTGGTGGCTCCGTCTACCCCACAAGGGATATACGAGTACACGTGACCATATGTATGTATGTATGTATGTACTTAAGTTGTTTGTACGGATGTCAACTGGAGTCTTGTAACCATTAACTCTGTCTTTGCCGCAAAAAATAAAGACGTGACCAACTGTTTGTGCAAAATTTAAACATTTCTCAATAACATATTGATTCCCACAACCCACAATAATGATGTATTCAAGTCACGATGGCGTCGCGCCGGACGCGGCGGCCTATTTGACTGTTTAAGGCGTCCGTTTTGCAAGTCTGTCTGTTTGTTTGTACGTCATTGGATGTTTAGCGGCAACGATCATTGGGGCTCAAACACATATACAATCACCTTACGGGATAGACAGAGCCGGTAGTTTTGACTAAGGCCTGTGCAGCTGTAGGTAGTTTATTTATTACTAGCTGAAACTGGCCACTTAGAAAAAAATTAAAACCAAAATAGAATGTAAAGTCAGATATTGTTTGAAAAATTGACGCTATTTTTTGTAAACGGTTGTTCGTTTTCCAAATAAATAAATTTAAGAATAATAATGAGTTCATTGTAGTGCATGCCGCCATGCCATTATTATTTAATACTAGAGGCCGCCCGCGACTTCGTCCGCATGGAAATCCTATCGAAATCGCGGGAACTCCGGGATAAAAAGCCTATATGTTATTCTGGGTCTTCAGCTACCTACATACATACCAAATTTCATCGTAATCGGTTCAGTAGTTTTTGCGTGAAAGAGTAACAAACAAAGATGGTTCCAACAAAACAAAAAGTTAAAACCATCGCATTGTCTACAATTCAGTAAAAAAAAAAAAACAAGAAAGTTGATATAAAAACCATTTTAATTACGATACGAATCTGTTTGTGTCCGAAACCGCGGGGCGTGACTAGTATCCAGCGGAGTGGAATGATCCACTGCATGTTATTTATACAGGCTGCTCCAAAATCAGTTAAATGTTATTATTAATAACTAGCTGTCCCGGCAAATAAAATTGTTTTGCCATATAAATAAATTTTAAAGAAATTTCTAGTAATAAATATAATAATTAATTATTTGTAGCTCTTTAAATCGATTCAAAAATGACGAAGTTCCATACAAACCTGCACCCCCTATTTCATCCCCTTGGGATAGAATTTTAGGATAAAAAGTAGCCTATATTCTAATCCAGGTTACTAACTATATCTGTAAGTGGAAAGTTGTGTGTCAAAGACAGTAAGTGGTTCCCGGCACCAAAACAAAAAGAATAGGACCACTCCATCTCTTTCCCATGGATGTCGTAAAACGCGACTAAGCGATATGCTTACAAACTTGGGATTCTTTTTTGGGCGATGGGCTAGCAACCTGTCACTATTTGAATCTCAATTCTATTCATTAAGCCAAATAGCTGAACGTGGCCATTTAGTGTATTCAAGACTGTTGGCCCTGTCTACCCCGCTAGGGATATAGACGTGACCATATGTATGTATGTATTAAGTGAATATACCATTCATCAAAGCCAGTAAATGAACAAGAACTGTTCCTCTAACAACCACAGTAGGCAGTTTAACGTGCCTTCAACTATTTAAGTCAAACACCGGATACTTCTAAATTGTACACACCACTTAGCTTTGAGTGTTTAACAAAAAGACATAGTAAAATAAAATAGACCGTGTGGTTTCCGGCACCATTGCCATGGATGTCGTAAAAGGCGACTAACTTGGGATTCTTCTTTTAGTCGACAGGCTAGCAACCTGTCACTATTTGAATCTCAATTCTGTCATTAAGCCAAACAGCTAAACGTGGCCTATCAGTCTTTTCAAGACTGGTGGCTCTGTCTACAACATCACGCAAAAAGAGTAATCCCAAGTTTATAAGCCTATCCCTTAGTCACCTTTTACGATATCCGTGGGAAAGAGATGGAAAATTTCATGGGAGTCAACATATATAGTGACACGAGAATTTTATATATGAGAAGTAAAATCGTCGTCGTTTGGTGTCGTGTGGTTCCCAGCACTAATATAAAAAATAATAGGCCATGAAATTCATCGTATAGGCATAGGCAATGGTTGGGTAGAATGTAACTTTTTTTCATTCCAAAATACCGTAATAGGTACCGTTCGCAATAAAAATAAGAATAATGTTAAAAAAATATTAATTATATTTTTTTTAACATAAATTCATACAATCACGTCTATCTCCCATACGGGGTAAACAGAGCCAACATTCTTGAAAAGTCTGACAGGCCACTTTCAGCTGTCTGGCGTGTTGATAGAATTGGCATTCAAATAGTGGCAGGTTGTTAGCCTATCGTCTAAAAGAAGGACTCCAATTTTATAAGGTAATCCCTTAGTCGCCTTTTATGACATCCATGGGAAAGATATGCCGGTGAGAGGTGCCGGGAACCACATTTTGTTTATTTTGCCATAAAAGATAACTTGACGTCATAATACTACACAAAGCCACTAAGTTAACTCAAATTACGTGTTCCAAGACTGTTTGCTCTGTCTACCCCACAAGGGATATAGACGTGATCATATGTATGTGTAGCGGGAGCGATGATTCGGCTCGACCGCCACCAAAGGGAAGATCTTCCGCCAGGCTGGTGTGACGTCTGGGGAACCGCGCGACAGACGGTGTTGTGTCGGAGGTTGTATATATAGCTCCAATCCGTGAAATCTTTGAAATCGCGTCTTAGATTCTACGCTGCTATTGGTTGAGCGCGTCAATTTCTTCGTCGACGAGTAGCGTACAGATGGCGCCACATACGTATGTATGTATGTACGTGTTCTTAATGTGAACACCCCGTACGTTAAGTGCTTCAATCAGATAGCCGGCAGTACGTCCGCGGTACAAAACTCATGTTTTGTTCTTCCGGCATCGCACATCTCGAAGACGGTCCAACGGATTCTGTTGGGAAATAGAAAAGAATAGATTTATTTTCATACATTCGCCGTGCGGTTCCAATACAATAAAATCATAGGACCACACCGTTTCTTTACCGTGGATGTTGTAAAAGGCGACTAAGGGATAGGCTGATAAACTTGGGATTCTTTTTTTAAGGCGATGGGCTAGCAATCTGTCACTATTTGAATCTCAATTCTATCATTAAGCCAAATAGCTGAGCGTGGCCTATCAGTCTTTTCAAGACTGTTGGCTCTGTCTACCCCACAAGGGATATAGACGTGACCATATGTATGTATGGTTTCCCGGCGGTTCCAATACAATAAAAGCATAGGACCACTCCGTTTCTTTACCGTGGATGTCGTAAAAGGCGACTAAGCGATAGGCTCATAAACTTGGGATTTCTTTTTTTTAGGCGATGGGCTAGCAGCCTGTCATTTTTGTGTTCTTGATTGTTTGAATTCTCTTCTTGAATTGAATTCTCAATTCTATCATTATGCCAAACAGCTGAATGTGGCCTTTTAGTTTATTCGAGGCTGTTGACAAGACTTCAAGGCTGTACCTTGGTCCTCGTGGACTAGTTATTTTGGGCATCATTGAAGCCCTCAAGGATGAGTAATTTTCCCCTTTTTTTACATTTTGCATTATTTCTTCGCTCCTTATAGTTGCAGCGTGATGTTATATAGCCTAAAGCCTTCCTCGATAAATGGTTTATTCAACGCAAAAAGAATTTTTCAATTAGAACCAGTAGTTCCTGAGATTAGCGCGTTCAAACAAACAAACAAATTCTTCAGCTTTATAATATTAGTATAGATTGGAAAGCTGTACTACCCAAATATAAAAGTCAATTCCCACGGGAATGAAGACGCGTGGTACAGCTAGTTCGCTATAAAAGGATTTTATTGCATCCATACGTAAGATTACAATGCGGAGGTTTATTCAAATTGTTCAATAGTATTGTCAGTTGAAAGTTATGTTTGTCTGTCTTAAGAGATAGGAGGTAGCGATTGTGATAACATTTGTGGCCAGTCAGTTAGTCATGGTCAAAGGCATACCCCGTGCTCCTCTCCAGAGTGGTGAGGATGTAAACGGGACTAAAAGCCAGTAGGAAGAATAAGAAATATCTGACCGAAAAATTTTCTTCTCCACTGACGCTTTTAAAGCAGCAGTAAACTTAGTTTTAAATAAAATTTATTTGACGTCAACCGATGTTGTAAAACCAAAAGATATGACGATTATTAAGTGATATGAAGTATCCCATAATAATGAATGAAATTTTTGAATTTGTATTGATTTATTGATAAACAATGCGTCTGATCACCAACTTCCTATTGTAACAGTAAAAGTCTAATTAAAATTAATTATCAATCTTGAGTATTGAACTGCACGTAGTTTATGACTTGGGCCACACGTAAAAGAAAGCTAAGCTCATCTCACACTTCGAAGCAAAGTTAGAAAAACGGCAATCATTTTATTACGTATTGCTGTTAAAGACTTTATTGGTCATATAATCTCACTAAATGTACCTAACATTAATTGCTTACCAGACATTACCTTTTAATGTATGTACTATTAGTAATAATTCTTGATTAACTGACTTTAACTATCATTGCGCTGCGGCTTTGCGTGGTTTATCATGTTTTATTCTTCAATTTATTAATGTACCTACTTACCTTTTTAAAATTAATGTTCAACTTTATTCTTTAATTTAATAATGTACTTACCAATTTTATAAACTAAATATATCTCTCTGAAGAGTAGCGTAGGGTTGTAAAAGTCTATCAAGGGAATGGCTAATAAATTTCGGATACATACATACATATAATGACGTCTATATCCCTAGCGGGGTAGACAAGCCAGTCTTGAAAGACCGCTCAGCTGTTTGGCTTAATGATAGAATTGAAATGATAATAGCGACAGGTTGCTAGCCCATCGCCTAAAAGAAGAATCTCAAGTTCATAAGCCTATCCCTTAGTCACCTTTTACGATATCCACAGGTAAGAGATGAAGTGGTACTCTTTTTCTATTGGTTCCGTGAACCACACGGCACTAATTAAACAATTAATGATGAATTACGATGAATCTTCGAAACGTCTTAAGCGGAATCCCGAATCCAACTAAATCATGTTAGGAACAGACATTCGTTTAATTTACGCCTCCAACACAAAATATAGAGGACACGGAAAAAAAAGCTCTGTACATACGTATAGTCTATTTCTTAAAGAACTGATTATTTAAAAAATTAAAAGTGTATGACAACATTAACAGATGTTAATTATATTTTCTTGTGGCTATAAATGAATTTAAAAGTATATTTTCAGTCATAAGACATCCAAAAATGGTTTCTACTTTTATTTCTGTATGGTGTTAGTATGTTTATTATATGTAGGTACATTATTTATACTATACTGGACTATTTATACCTCCTACCTATTTACCCAAGCTCACCTCATTCCCAGAAAAGTAGGCAGAGACTATATATATCCAATTGCCAAGAACAAAATCGGTTAAGTAGTTTTTTAAATATATACGAGTTTGAAAAATATAATGTTCGCGAGGTCTAAGTCCGCGGCGAACGCCTAGTCTATACATATAATAAAATCTATACATATAAAAAAACAGTAAAAATATTTTGTCTGTACATTTAGTATTTTTGACTGAAATGGATAGAGGGACACCTAGAATGAATAATAGAAAGAAAAATATTTTTTTTTTATTTCTTGTCTGTCTGTATGTATGATCATGATTATCTCCGAAAGTACTGAATCGATTTACTTTAAACTTTCACCAATTGCTTTGTTTTAACTCAGAAAAACATTTAAAGTTTGTTTCATCAAAATCGGTTCACTAAAAAAAAGTTATCGTCATTTGAATGAACTCAAGGCAAGGTTTGCCTGCAAATAAGTTTACGCGGACGAAGTCGCGGGCAACAGCTAGTATTAAAAATATATATATATATATATATATATATATCTATACTAATATTATAAAGCTGAAGAGTTTGTTTGTTTGAACGCGCTAATCTCGGGAACTCATGGTTCTAATTGAAAAATTCTTTTTGGGTGGAATATACCATTTATCAAGGAAGGCTCTAGGCTATATAACATCGCGCTTCAACTATAAGAGCAAATAAATAATGGAATATGAGAAAAAAACGGGAAAAATGATTCATCCTTGAGGGCTTCAATGATGCCCGTAATAACTATTCCACGCGGACGAAGTCGCGGGTACAGCTAGTATAGTAGAAGATTATCATATGGTAAAACCTTGCTTCTAGTTATTGATAAAAGTCTTTATTTGGTACATATGATCTTCTACAAAATAAAGACATTATTTTGTAGAAGATCATTATAATATGGTAAAACCTTACTTCTATACCCTCGATGTTTCACTCCCATCTGATGATAAAGGCGCGGTCACACGCAATGACTAGCCGCATGGAACGGCCGACGAACCTTAATCGGCCCATCACGGCCGTGGTATGTGTATGATGCTTAATGGTTACGCTCCTTTAATGGTATGTTTGTCAGTTCCATCGGATCTCAGAAACTGTTGAGGTTTAATTAAAATTTATGTAATTTCTCTTGAGCCGTGTGGTTCCCGGCACCAATACAAAAAAGAAAAGACCATTCCGTCTCTTTCCCATGGATGTAGTAAAAGGCGACTAAGGGATAGGCTTACAAACTTGGGATTCTTTTTTTTAGGCGATAGGCTAGCAACCTGTCACTATTTGAATCTCAATTCTATCATTAAGCCAAATAGCTGAACGTGGCCTATCAGTCTTTTCAAGACTGTTCACTGTGACAAGGCTCGGTCTACCCTACAAGCGAAACAGACGTGACCATATGTATATATATGTATGTAATTAAAAAAATATTAATAGTGATATGTGACGCTGTTAGCAACTTTGACGTTTTTGTTTTTTTATTAACTTAAAATAAATCTGCTTTGCACAATACTTAAATAACCCGACATTCATCTCTGCGACCGGTCTCGTGACCTCTATGACGTCACGTGACCAAGGTCCCCAGAATTATACCAAGTGTGTAGGTACAATTGCATATTGTTTACATAACCTTGTTCGACGCTAATAGCTAATAAAGCTATACATACATATTGTTATGCTAGCTGCCTCCCACGACTTCAGTAGTAGTACATTAATAATAATATGTAATGTATCTATGTAAAATCTTACTTAGTCACGTCTATATCCCTTGCGGGGTGGACAGAGCCAACAGTCTCATAAAGGCAGGCCATGTTCAGCTGCAAATCACGTAAAATCATATCTTTGCGTTTCATTAGATACAAGGTACCATTACCTAACATAACATGGGTCCCGGGTTCCAATACCGCCACGGCATAATGAGAAACGAACTTTCTCTGATTGGCCTTGGTCTTGGATGTTAACATATAAAGTAAGTATTTATTATAAAATATAGTATCGTCGAGTTAGTATCTCGTAACACAAGTCTCGAACTTACTTCGAAACTAATTCAGTCTGTGTAATCTGTCCCGTATATATTAATTTTCTAGAAGCCGCCGGCGACTTCGTCCACGTGAAATCAATCCCGCGTGAACTACAGGATAAAAAGTTATTCTGGGTCTACAGCTATCTACATACCAAATTTCATCGTAATCGGTTCAGTTGTTTTTGCGTGAAAGAGTAACAAACATCCATACTCACATCCTGACACTGACATACTCACAAACTTTCGCATTTATAATATTAGTAGGATTTATTTATAGCCTTCCATAAAAAGAAAACGAGGTCGGTTTAATTTTTTTTATAATTTTATTTAGGTACATGTACTCCCATTTTATTTATTTACTAGCTGCGCCCGCGACTTTGTCCGCGTGAAATTGTTATTTTGGGCAAAATTGAAGGCCTCAAGGGTGAATAATTTCCCCGTTTTTTTTTCACATTTTCTATTATTTCTTTTTTTGAATTTTGAATTTGAAGCAGTAGTTCCTGAGATTAGCGCGTTCAAACAAACAAACTCTTCAGCTTTATAATATTACTTAGTATTATTAATTTAAACTTTACGCTTTAAAATGTATAACAGGTGGACTTAATGCCACAAGGCGTTCTCTGCATTCATTTTGAGGCATCAACATTTTATAATAGGACTACTCCATCTCTTTCCCAGGAATATCGTAAAAGGCGACTAAGGATATATGCATATAAGTGTAGGTTTTACTATGATTCAATACGGGTTAGGTTCCCCAGCAAAGGTTGCGAAGGTCAGACGGGAGTCGCTTCGTGTAAAACCTGACTTATCTTCACGAAAGAAGAGTATATAACAGGAACTAACTCCACATGGAAAAATTTACAATGTACATGCACCATCAAATAATAGGTACTTATCTTTTTGTCGTCAGGTTCCGAAGCCCAAGTGGACTGTACCCCTGAGGTGATGAAGGTGACTGTACCTATGGATGGGGACCGACAAATATCGTATCTTGACCAAATGAAGAGTAAGTAGAAAATTTTGTTAAAAAAAACCAAACTCTTGGAACCATTCCATCTAGTTTCCATGGATATCTTAAAAATCGATTAAGGGACAGGGTTATAAACTTGGGATTCTTCTTTTAGGCTATGGGCTAGCAACCTGCTACAAATAGGAGCAGGTTGCTAGCCCATCAGGGTAGACAGAGCCAACAGTCTTAAAAAATACTGATAGGCCACGTTCAGCTGTTTGGCTTAATGATAGAATTGAGATTCAAATAGTGACAGGTTGCTAGCCTGCCCTTTTTTACTAATGGTGGCGGGAACCACACGGCATTGGTATATACATACATACATTATATTATGTATGTATATACCAATCTGACGCCAAAACCACAAGAGTTAAACAGAATATCGCAACATCTAATGTCATTTCTTGGAAGTCGGCCATACAGTAATAACAGATTCTAGAGAAAGTGCAAACTAATTCTCACGATTAACAAAGTTGAGAACTACCATTTACACACGTGGGTTCACTTGGTTTTGCACACATAAAAAGTTAATTCGCGATCCCGTGGGAATTTTGGGATATCCACCAGCCTTGAAAAGACTGCATGGCCACGTTCAGCTATTTGGCTTAATGATAGAAATGAGATTCAAATAGTGACAGGTTGCTAGCCCATCGCCTAAAAAGAATCCCAAGTTTGTAAACCTTTCCCTTAGTCGCCTTTTACGACATTCGTGGGAAAGAGATGGAGTGGTCCTATTCTTTGTTGTATTGGTGCCGGGAACCACACGGCACTACATACATCACTACATAGTATAAAATAAAGTTGCTTTCTCTATCCCTATGTCCCTTTGTATGCTTAAATCTTTAAAACTACGCACCGGATTTTGATATGGTCTTTTTCACTAGATAGAATGATTCAAGAGGAAGGTTTATATGTATAATAACATCCATTAAATAGTGGAGAAATACTGTTATTTTTGAGGTTTCTAATGTGATGTTGTTAATTATCATATTTTTTCCGCTTACATTGCAAACGTAGGCTGAACCCTACGAGATTTATCAAAAAAATGTACGAATTATTTGTACACATTGAAAAGGTCTACAGAAAACTCCGCGACGGTATATCTCTCGCTCTCTCATGGATATCCCACAATAAAATTGTTTTTGTCATTTACTTTTTACGACAATCAGCATTGCACCCGTGCAAAGTTTTTGTCATTTACTTTTTACGACAATCAGCATTGCACCCGTGCAAAGTATTTGTCATTTACTTTTTACGACAATCAGCATTGCACCCGTGCAAAGTTGTTTTTATTTACTTTTTACGGCAATCAGCATTGCACCCGTGCAAAGTATTTTTCATTTACTTTTTACGACAATCAGCATTGCACCCGTGCAAAGTATTTTGTCATTTACGTTTTACGACAATCAGCATTGCACCCGTGCAAAGTTGTTTTCATTTACTTTATACGACAATCAGCATTGCACTTGTGCGAAGCCTGGGCGGGTCGCTAGTTAGTTAGTTAGTGAGATAAACCATTCTCTACTCAGATTACCAGCCGTGCAAGCCTGTGGTGAGCGAGGGAGTGGCCACCTTCATGCTGGACCTCCAAGACCACCACAGATGTGGGGTCACGAGGATCGTGAACCAAATCACTGTAAGTAATTTATTTAATTTATTCTTACAGTGTTACAATTCTTACAATTTGCATACATACATATGGTCACGTCTATATCCCTTGCGGGGTGGACAGAGCCAACAGTCTTGAATAGACTGAATGGCCACGTTCAGCTATATGGCTTAATGATAGAATTGAGATTCAAATAGTGACAGGTTGGTAGCCCATCGCCTAATAGAAGAATCCCAAGTTTGTAAGCGTATCCTTTAGTCACCTTATACGACATCCATGAGAAAGAGATGGAGTGGTCCTATACTTTTTTGTATTGGTGCCGGGAACCACACGGCGATACTTACTACTTGCTTACAATTTATACTTTTTAATCTACAAACTAACAAATTCTGAAATTGACTGGAAGAGATCCCTAAATGGGATAAGTCCGCCTTTGTATATTTCACCTTACAAATTTATTGTGTTTTTTTGTATCTATACTAATATTATAATGCTGAAGAGTTTGTTTGTTTGAACGCGCTAATCTCAGTAACTACTGGTTCAAACTGAAAAATTCTTTTTGCGTTGAATAGACCATTTATCGAGGAAGGCTTTAAGGCTATATAACATAACGCTGCAACTATTGCGAGCGAAAAAATAATGGAAAATGTGAAAAAAAACGAGGAAAATTATCATCCTTGAGGGCTTCAATGATGCCCAAAATAACTATTCCACGCGGACTTAGTCGCGGGCACAGCTAGCGTCCTACAATAAAGAAGTTACAAAAAACAAACATCTGACTAATACAAAACCCTATTTCTACAGGGCAAAAGAACTTTTTACCACAAAATCGTGATAGAAAACTCTAATGGTGGTCGGGAGACGGTCACGGCGCGTTGCGTGGTCACAAACAAACTACGCGCTCTGACCAGGAGGGCGGTGGAGCCGTTCCCTTTGGACTTCAACGAGCCTGAGTAAGTCTATCCCTTTATTTCTTCTACTTCCTCCCGGCTTTAGTCCCTTCATCCTCACTATTTTGATGAGGAGATCGGGGTACGCCTTTGACCATGGATCCTGGATTGGGTGAGTCAGGTTATTACACGAAGCGACCTTTGCAAGTAAATTGTTTCGGTTCGATCATATAACACATCCAGTTGCCTGAATGTGCAGGTTTCCTCACGATGTTTTCCCTCACCGTGAGAGCGTCGGTTAGTGTTCAAACTAATGTAATTACCTTCGAATATAGTCATTGGCCGAGGTGGGACTCGACCCTCAACATCTTTACTCCCCTGGTATATAATAACGTGTTGTTGAAAATTAAAGGTACAAAATGTTAGAAACTATTATACATACATACATACATATGGTCACGTCTATGTCCCTTACGTTGATATCCATGGGAACGAGATGGAGTGGTTCTATTTAGTGCCGGGAACCACACTGCACTTTCAAGACACGAGATTATATTACGTGATACATACATACATATAATCAAGCCTATATCCCTTGCGGGGTAGACAGAGCCAACAGTTATGAAAAGACTGAATGGCCACGTTCAGGTATTTGGCTTAATGATAGAATTAAGATTCAAATAGTGACAAGTTGCCAGCCCATCGCCTTCATGTAAAAACACAAGTTCATAAGCCTGGGGTAGTTTATATGGTGTGGTTTATATGGTATGGTACCCCTTGAAATAGAAATTCCAAGGGGTTGGAAACCTCACGACAAAACGGTTCACACTAAAGTCACTATCTTCTTTACATAATTTTTATTCTAAGTTCGGATAGTTGTCATGTTGACGTTGTTGAAGAAAATGCTGCAGTACAGTTTGTTACCGCTTCTTCTGCACTGACGCTTCGGAAGCGGCAGTAAACTTAGGTTTAAGTAATTCATTTGACGTCAACCAATGTTGTGATACCAAAAGATTTGACTATTATAAAGCGATTTGAAGTATCCTATAGCAAAAATTATACAAAAAAAATAAATTTTTGAATTTTTTAGTTTAGAATTTTTGAATTTTGACATTTTGTATTTTTGAATTTTTGTATTTTTGTATTTTGAATTTTTGTGTTTCTAATTTTTTAATTTTGATTTTTTTTTAGTTTTTTTTTTAATCACAACGCTCCCTATAATTCCTATCACTCATTCATTGCAGTGCTATCAACATCACGAGATATCAGGAAGGCATGGCGCCCGACCCTGTCATCGGAGCCGTGGTGAAGGAGAATGGCAAACAGTAAGTGTTACCTACAAATTAAGAAACCTTTCCTATTAACCGTGCCGTGTGGTTCCCGGCACCAATACAAAAAAATAATAGGTCCACTCTATTTCTTTCCCATGGATGTCGTAAAAGGCGACTAAGGGATAGGTTTACAAACTTTTTGATTCTTCTTTTAGGCGATGGGCTAGCAACCTGTCACTATTTGAATTTCAATTCTATCATTATAAGCCAAATAGCTGATCGTGGCCATTTAATACTGTTGGCTCTGTCTTCCCCGCAAGGGTTATAGACGTGTACGTGACCATATGTATGTATGTATTAACCGTTACCTATAAGAAACTGGCTTTTGCTCGCTTACAGCTATGCCCACGCGAATTTAGCGCGACCTACACGCGCGAATTTAACGCCACCGCCACAAAGTGATGCAGGTATTACGCAAATCCCACGGGAACTATGATTTTTACCGGGATGTAAAAGTACCCTACCTATGTCTCTTTCTCTCCCTCTTAATTAAATATATAAACGCAAAATTTAAAAGAAAATTGGTTCAGTAGATAACGCGTGAAGAGACAAACAATTCATACATTCATATAATCACGACTATATCCGTTGCGGGGTAGACAGAGCCAGCGGACTTGAAAGACTGACAGGCCACGTTCAGCTGTTATGCTTAATGATACAAATTGAGATTCTGACAGTGACAGGTTGCTAGCCTACAAGAATCACAAGTTTATTCAGCCTTTCCCTTAGTCACCTTTTACGACATCCACGGGAAATGTATGGAGTTGTCCTATTCTAAAGTGCCGACATCCACACGGCACGCACTATTATTTGCATATTTAATTAATTAAACTATATGAATCTCAATCAATCTATCATTAAGCCAAATAGCTGAACGTGGCCATCCAGTCTTTTCAAGATTACTGCCTCTGTCTACCCCGCAAGGGATATAGACGTGACCATATGTATGTATGTATGTAACTATATGAATCTCAATCAATCTATCATTAAGCCAAATAGCTGAACGTGGCCATCCAGTCTTATCAAGACTACTGCCTCTGTCTACCCCGCAAGGGATATAGACGTGACCATATGTATGTATTTATAAAACTTAAACTATCGAGTTTATATATTATTTATATAGGAAGTTGTTTACTTAATAAAATTATTAAGACTAGCCTCTGTCTACTACATATAGACGTGATTTATATGTATGTATTAATTTAACTTAATATTCCACCTTCCAGGGTATCAGGCGAGATCTCAGTGAGTCCAGGCACCCCACTCTCCATGGAGATCTTCCTGAACGAGGAGTCGGCTAAAGTGTACGGCCTACTGGTCAGTTATATGCACGTCACTGATACTGGCAAACAGCAGGAGACCATTATATTGAACGGGTCAGTACATGTCTGTAATATATATGATCTTGACATAATTTGTACAGTATGTACGTACATATTTTATTTTATATTTATTTTATTTGACGAAATATTCGTATTGACATAATCAGTTCTGCATTAATACATGTTTTTTAATGTAGACAATGTGCATTCGTCCACGATTTAGATTTAAGAGATCTATATTTGTAAATTGACGCCCTATGAAAATGCTGCAGTGTTTCCGCCGCTTCTTCTACACGTGCGCTTTGGAAGCGGTAGTAGTTATAATTAGATTTAAGTTATGTGACGTCAATAAGTGATACCTTGTATCCAATTTTGAAAATAAATCTATTCTATTCTATTCTAAAAAAAATGTTAAGGGTGGACAAGCCTTAACACTTAGGGGTATGAAAAATAGATGTTAGCCGATTCTCTGACCTATTGAATGTGCATGCAAAATTTGGTTAAAATCGGTAAAGCCGTTTCGGAGGAGTACGGAGACAAACATTGTGACACGAGAATTTTATATATATAAAGAAAGAAGAAGAAAAGATAAAGATAAAGAAAGATTGTAAAACTGAAGAGTTTGTTTGTTCGTTTGTTTGTTTGTTTGAATGCGCTTATCTCAGGAACTACTGGTCCGAATTGAAAAATTCTTTTTGTGTTGACTAGACCATTTATCGTGGAAGGCTTTAGGCTGTATAACATCACGCTGCAACTATAAGGAGCGAAGAAATAATGGAAAATGTGAAAAAAGCGGGGGAAATTATTCACCCTTGGGGAATGATGCCCAAAATAACTATTCCACACGGACGGAGTCGCGGGTACAGCTAATTACTTTATAAGTATTGACTAATCTGTCTGAAATCACATTTAATTCAAAATAAATGTGTGATGTCATCACTAATGTAACACATCAATAATTGTCAATGGTAGCGAAGAAAATGACGCGCTCAGCCAATAGCAGCGGAGAGTCTAAATCGCGATTGCAGATTTCACGGATTGGAGCATAAATAGGACCTCCGACTTAACATTGTGTGTCGTGCGGTTCCCCAGGCACCAGCCTACAGGCAGATCTTTCCTTTGAGGTGGTCGAACCCCAATATTTTTCATTTTATTTCAATAATATAGTACTTTAAATTGATTATTTCTCTCCTCTTTTCTCTTGTCCTGTCTTCTGTAGTGAATAACTAACATTACAATAACTCCTACAATAAGCCTATCCCTTAGTCGCCTTTAACCACATCCACGCGAAAGAGATAGAGTTGTCCTATTCTTTTCTTGGTATTGTTGCCATGTGAACCACACGGTCACAGTGTCGTGTGGTTCCTGGCAACAATACAAAAAAATAGGACCACTCCATCTCTTTCCCGTGGATGTCGTAAGAGGCGACTAAGGGATATGCTTACAAACTTGGGATTCCTTTTTAGGCGATGGGCTAGCAACCTGTCACTATTTGAATCTCAATTCTATCATTAAGCCGAACAGCTGAACGTGGCCATTCAGTCTTTTCAAGACTGTCGGCTCTGTCCACCCCGCAAGGGATATGGACGTGACCATATGTATCTATGTATGTATGAACGACACACGACACTGAAAACTGTTCATTAAATATTTGATTTTCGATTTATTCCAGATGCAAATAAATATTCTATTCTATTCTATTCTATTCCAGGTGTTCGGTAGACCCGTACCTCTTCGACAACTTCTTGACCACAGACGGTGACCTCCTCGCCGCCAAGTTCAGGGCGTTCAAGTTCCCTGATACCACGTACGTCCAGTTCAAGGGTACGGTCAGCGTTTGCCTGGACAAATGTCAGGGGGTGAGTGTACTTAGACTTTCTGTGGGATGTTAAAAGAGAGCCAATTGTTTAAAGTACCCGGTCTACCAGAGATGGCGCTGATATAGTTTCTTAAAACGCGGTTTTTAAAATGTTTATATATCTTGGGAACCGAGCTTTTCTCGAACTTAGGACCTTGATCTGTAACTTTCATGAAAATCGTTGGAGCCGTTTCCGAGATCCTGATTATATATATACAAGAATTGCTCCTTTAACTATATTAGATTTAATAATAATATAAGACCATATGTATATATAAAAATTACATACATACATATGGTCCATATCTACATACATACATATGGTCACGTCTATATCCCTTGCGGGGTAGACAGAGCCAACAGTCTTGAAAAGACTGAATGGCCAATTCATAAATACCTACATATGATAATATAACAAACTCTTCAGTTTTATAATATTAGTATAGATAAGATTTTATTTATATATTTCAGGTAGTGCTGTGTGGTTTCCGGCACCAATACAAAAAAGAATAGGACCACTCCATCTCTTTCCCATGGAAGTCGTAAAAGGCGACTGAGGGGTAGGCTTATAAACTTGGGATTCATCTTTTAGGCGATAGGCTAGCAACCTGTCACTATTTGAATCTCAATTCTATCTTAAAGCCAAATAGCTGAACATAGCCTATCAGTCTTTTCGAGACTGTTGGCTCTGTCTACCCCGCATGGGATATAGACGTGACCATATGTATTTCAGGTACAATGCACAAACGGAGCCACTGGGTACGGTCGGCGGCGCCGCTCCGTCTCCAGCGAGGGTCTGCCGAACAAGTTGTACGAGGTGTCTCTCACTACCTTCATCAGGGTCGACGCTGGGGGCGGCCAGGAGGCTGGTGAGAATTTTAATTGTTTTTTATTTTATATCTCGCGTTGAAGCCGACTATAGAAATAGCCTATCACCTGAAAAATGACAACAACAACGTACCTAGTTAATAAATATACACATTGTGTCATATGATTAATTATCTATGAGTGTCAATGTCATTGTCAACAGATATAGACTAACAGTTTGTAACGGACACACAATAAATCAGTTTGTGATGGCGTCATCATGCGACCGAAGCTTGAAAGTGTTTTATTTTATAAATTCCTATATGAAACACACATAGAAGGGATATAGACGTGATTATATGTAAATATAAATAAATATATACGGGACAAATTACACAGATTGGGTTAGCCTCGATGTAAGATTGGGTTAGCCTCGAAGTAAGTTTAAAACTTGTGTTACGAGATACTAACTCAAAGTTGTACGAAGGTGTCTTTCACCACCTTCATCAGGGTCGACGCTGGGGGCGGCCAGGAGGCTGGTGAGAATTTTAATTGATTTTTTTATATACGGGACAAATTACACAGATTGGCGGTGTTGAGGGAAATAATCGTGAGGAAACCTGCACATTCAGGCAACTGGATGTGTAACGGTGGGTTAAGTTTACCTGCAAAGGTTGCGGAGGTCAGACGGGAGTTGCGTTGAAAACCTGACTCACCCAATCCAGGGTCCATGGTCAAAGGCATACCCCGGGCTCCTCTCCAGAGTGGTGAGGATGCGACCGGGACTAAAGCCAGGAGGAAGAAGGATTTGAAGGACGGGACAATTCTATCATTAAGCCAAATAGCTGAACGTGGCCTATCAGTCTTTTTAAGACTGTTGGCTCTGTCTAACCCGCAAGGGATATAGACGTGATTATATGTATGTATGTATGAAACGGGACAGCGATAGTTTTCACGCGATAAAAAATGCGCCGAAACTGAGGCTGGAATTGTAATAAAAAAAAAAGAGGAACACCTTTTAATTCGGACCCAATTTTTAATCTGACACTGACATTTACTTTGCAGAGGACATCCTAGCTCATCTGAAGAACTTGAAAATCGGTAATCAAATGTTGGGAGACGCCGACGGTACTCCCGCCTCAATAAGCGAGTGGTCCGAGGAGAGCAAGCTAGTTTTACAGGCCTCTAGTGCAAATATATGCAGGTTAAGTAGCGTACTACTCATATGTTTGTTGATACTCTTCAAATAAATAAATCGATCTCTCTTCTTTATAGAATTCCGAATTAGGAACATAGGCCATAGAGTTAAATTTCGGTTTTAAAAAAAAATTAAGATTCTTTTATGTCAGCCAGTTTTGAAATAGGGCTTTGGTTTATGGAAATTGGAGGGAAATTGAGTTTTTTTTTTTTTTCATTGCATTCCAGCCAGTACAATGCCAAAAACAAAAAGTACCAACGTAAATACCTATATTTTTTTTTACGAAATCCTGGTAGTAATGAGATTGAATTCAGCTCAGGAATTTAGTGACGAAAATGAATGACATTTTACTAATTTTAATTATGTGGTTTTTTAATTCATTTTGATATTGTTTTCTTTAAAAATATTAAAAAAAAAAATCTTTTTGACCGACCGAATTTTACACCGACTAACGATTTAAATGATTTAGTTTTAAATAAAAGTGATTTTAATGTAACATTAGTATGTAATAAGACTAATTATATCCTGACTTAGATTGGACGATTACTTTTTTAAAAAGGTTTCCTTTTTACACTTTAATTTGCCGGATATCGGTGTAGGGTTGGTGATGGTTGAGAATATTATATTATGTAATAATTTTTTTTTTTTTATTTGTCTTTCGTTGATTTTAATTTTTTTATTTTACAAATTTACAGTCAGAGCCACAAAACTTTACAAAGCGATAAAACTTCTTATCGAACTTTGACTAAGTTATATTGATTTATCAAATTCGATCAGATAATTTATTTGGATTTCGGCTTAGAAGTTATGAATTTGGTTTTTCTTTTTAAAATTTTCTTTGTACCAATTTAATCCAAGTCAGGATGCCGTTATTAATAAATATAATTATTATTAAGCTTACTAGTCTTATAATTTAAATAGATTATAACACAAGCTTTTTTTTTTTGTTTTAATATGTGCTTGATTTTAATTTGAGAAACTGCATAATACTTGTATTACTTTTTTACCTTTTTTTTTAATTTAAGACAATTTTTTTAATTGATTGTACATTCTTTACAACCTTTTTATAAAACAATAGCAATAACTATTACATTTAAATTAATTTTATTAATGTTCATATATTACCATTCTTCTCTACATAAGCGATGATTTTAATTGATTTTGTCAATATTTCTAGTTTATTATATCATGTGAGAAAAAAATGTTCTTGAAAATGTAAATCAAATAACAAAATGATGTAATAAAAATATTTTCTAATATTTTGTATCTTTTATTTCAACAACACGTTTTTATATGCCAGAGGGGAATTAAGATGTCAAGGGTCCAATGACTATATTCGAAGATAAGTACATTAGTTTGAATACTAACCGATGCTCTTACGGTGAGGGAAAACATCGTGAGGAAACCTGCACGTTCAGGCAATTGGATGTGAAACAATCAATTAAAATTGTTTTAAATAATAATGTATGTATGTTAATGATAAGTAAAATAAAAAAAAGAAATTGAGATTTCAGTCTTTTAATAGAACCATTATTAATAACTGATCAACTTAACAATATAGATACATACCTACTAGTCTAAGCGTACAATTGGTTTTACAGCAACAAAAATAACCTCTTATACTTTGTCATGGCAAAAAATAAAAATATTTCAACTACCAATCGTCACTTATATTATGAAAATAATACTTAATTCATTATAAACATAATTGTCGGCAAGGAATAGTATCGTCACTAAATTCTATAATTTTAATTTTAGTTAATTTTTTTATTTTCAAAAGAAAAATATTTGTCGTTATATAGGAAACATAGTATAACATAAAAATTATATGAAAAATTTTCAAGAAAATAAATTCAGTGGAAGATATAAAATATTTTCTTTTTTTGTTTATCACTTATCAATTGGAAGAAACCAATAATATATTTGAACTTATTTATGTAAAACAGGGACCTGATTATTTCAATAATAATTTAATTTAAATTCTTGAATATCTTTGCAGACTTAAATTACACAAAATAAATGTACAATAACTTTATGAACAATGAAAGAAACAATTCCCTTGCATTTACTTAAAACTTAAACTTACTTTTTTACAACTCTTATTTAATTTAATCTGAAAATAGAGAAAAGATTATTTTACTGAAATATAGAATTTATTATGAAGCTCTAATCACCTTAGAGAATTGAATGTAATAATACACACTTAATTTTAAATGAAATATTTACACATTTATTGCTTTATTGAGTAAAATATTTGCAAATGGAAGAATAAATTGTAAATAATAAAAAAAGAATAAGCAAAATATGGCATCATATTTTGTAAACAAAATCGATTGTTCTATAATTCAAATTAATGACCTTTAAAAAAAAATTAAGATGTTTTTTAAATAGGTAAAAACTACTTTTACAATATTTTGAAATATTAACACTCGTCAAATAAAATCAAATGTAGATCCCTCTTAAGGTTTCCATCAACTCTTTCTATGAATAAATGATATACGGATAGACGATAAAGTCTCAGTAACAGCGCTGTAACACGATCTATTTTGCATCCTTTGGCCATAAAAATACTTTGTCTTGATAACCTACTCTCTCAATGTTCAATTTATAGATAGGTATGTATGTTGTCATCAAGGTACATAAGTTACTTTGACGACAACATATTTACATGGTTGATGTTTTAATCTCTGAATCTGATATTATAAGAATATCAGTTTTATGAAACCTTATTAACTTTGACCTAATACAGGATTATTATTTTTGATATTATGTTTTATAAGCAATTGGACTTGTCAAATAAACAAATATTTTTATCGATTATAGAAATCTATTTTGGTCATTTTATTATAAAAATGTCTAAACTCTCTACTTGGCACATTACATTACACTCACAATACAATTGGAAGGTTTTGTGTGCCCTATTTGGCTACTTACTGTAGGAAATATCATTATTATGTTATCAGTAAAATTCGTGGACTTTTTAGAATATTTCTAAAATTTAATAAATGCAATTTTATTCACAAGAACTTCTTTACATACAAAAGATTAAAATTTGAGTATTACAGTTTTAATCACAAGGTGGTATAGAGCTCGACAGATATATGTATCTAAAATAAAAAGTAGAACACACCGTGTACGCGACAAATGTTTTGAAATTTATTATCAACCATATAAGGTCGATTCTTGTAAATTACGAGATTATTAGTAAAATTCTCAAGTTCTTAAAGAGTACTCATTTCATGGCAACAAAAGTAAATAATACGGTGAATTTAAGATAAATTACCTTAATAAATACAACTGTTAAACATTAAAAACAACTAGTTAAATAAGAGTATAGAAATCATTAATTTATACAATTCAAAACGTTTTCTTACAAATATAGAACACATGGATACAATTCACTTTATTTCTTGGCAATTCCAATTATTAGACTTAACTTAATTTTTTAGACAAATATCGTCAGAATCCGTTCCGCATCATTTTTTTTTCTTCTGCCATCAAAACGTGTCATGTTACCATAATCTTACATTGACATTATTGTCAAAAAATTGGCAAAAATCGGGCAAAAGCAACATTACACTGAAATTTTCTCAATTTTGCTACCAGAAACAGTTCTTTTTATTGGCAGCAGTTCTGGCAACAAAAATTTGAACCTTCACAATGTTGCTTCTTAAATGGTGAGGTATTAAAAAATACCATTAATTACAAGAGCATATCTAATCTGTGACTTGTTTTTCCGAGCCGCTCTGCCATCCAGAGTCCATAGTATTAGTATCACTATAGCAATGATGATGATTTGTCTTCAATATCTCATCCTTCTCTTCCCTCACCGGTTCGTATTGAGAATCGGGACCTAAGCACTTGGAAGACTCAGGTTCATTTGAGTAAACTTGATCTTTTCCATCATCGTCTGATAATAGCGATTCTTCAGTGTTAGGCGACAGTGGAGAATGATTAGGAGGGGGAGGGACAAAGAATTCAGGTTTAGATGAGTCGGAACTCGACTGCCTAAGATGTTCTTTAGGTAAATTCTTAGGACTAGACCTAGGCATCCGCAAAGGGCTCATGTGAGCTCGCATTTTGGGACTACCATCAATTCTGATGCTAGAGTTCAGATCGGACATTCTTCTATCCTCGATCCTGTCACTTATTCTGGATTCGTTCAATCTGTCACTGATCCTTGTGTCATTCATTCTATCACTGATTCTAGTATCGTTCATTCTGTCACTGATTCTAGTATCGTTCATTCTGTCACTGATTCTAGTATCGTTCATTCTATCACTGATTCTAGTATCGTTCATTCTGTCGCTGATTCTAGTATCGTTCATTCTGTCACTGATTCTAGTATCGTTCATTCTGTCAGTGATTCTAGAGTCATTCATTCTATCACTGATTCTGGAATCATTCATCCTGTCACTCATTCTAGTTTCATTCATCCTGTCACTCATTCTAGTTTCATTCATCCTGTCACTAATCCTGGAATCATTCATTCTTTCAATCCTCGATTCGTTCAGCCGTTCGATTCTGGAATCATTCAGTCTATCTCTGGAATCACTCATGCGTTCACTCAATCGTGTTTCATTCATTCTGGAATCCATTCTAGAATCATTCAACCTATCTCTCGACTCATTCAATCGGTCCCTAGACTCGTTTCGTTCACTTAAAATCCGTTCGTTCATCCTATCGCTCATTCTCATCGAATTATTTAGTTGTTCAAACAATTGTTGTTCGCTCATTCTTATATGGTCTTGTCTTATTTTTTCATTGTTTTTCAAATGTTTCTCTTGACGCGGTCGCCGTTTTGATCCAACTTGGGGTTGGGGGCGCTGTTGTCGCGTCAATGTGAAGGAGCCAGTGTCTGATTCAGATGTAGATTCTGGATGATTCTCGATCGTTCCAACAAGAGCTGATACGTTGGCGTTCATGCAACAGTCAGCCTGGAAAAAAAGAATTAAAAAAAGTGAATTTAAACAACTATTGACTATAATTTGTACTTATTAAAAACGTATAAACAAAGAAAACTAAAATATTTTATAGCACGCACAACCATAAGGAATCACAAATGAAAAGAGAGCAGAGAAAGCGCGGTAAATTCAACGTCATCCATTTTTGACAGTGACATAAATGAAAAATGACGCGTTCCATTTCAAACAATGTGACAACTGTTTTTTTGTAAATTCTCATGGAATGAAAGCCCTTGTTTAAGATTATGTTTGTTAAGTAAAGTTTAAACAGTTCTAGTTAGATTTAAAATTATAATATGATACCAAATAGGTACCTTTATGTACAAGTATGTCTAATAATACATAATAAACGTTTGTTACATAATAAAACATCCGAAACGGTAAATATGAAGATCTGATATAAAAATTTAAGACCTTATTGTAATCATGCTAAGCAAAAAAAAAATTAAAATGATATAAAAATTTGAGACATTACTTTTACTCATGTTTAGCAAAAAAAAAATAATTTAATTTTAAAGTACTAATAAGTTAATACCTTGACAGAAACATTACAGCAACTGGAAACGTCGGCGAAGTACACTTCAGACTCGGCATTCTGATTTACATTACGGTGGCAGTCTTGCATTGAAGACCTGCAGATTTGTGAGGTCAAATTAAATCACGCGTGCCGTGTGGTTCCCGGCATCAGTACAAAAAAGAATAGGACCACTCCATCTCTTTCCCATGGATATCGATAAAGGGATAGGCTTACAAACTTGGGATTCTTTTTTAGGCGATGGGCTAGCAACTATTTGGATCACAATTCTATCATTAGGCCAAATAGCTGAGCGTGGCCTATCAGTCTTTTCGAGACTGTTGGCTCTGTTTAACCCGCAAGGGATATAGACGTGACCATATGTATGTATTAAATCACGCTGAAAATCTTTTACAATCATTTGACGAAGCATGTTGCTGATAACGGGATGTAAGATCTTACGGTTATAAGATGAAATATTTAAAGATTTTTCAATTTTATTTAGAGTAAGTACCTAATTCAAATTAATTTTTGAAACCTTCCTAAGTATTTTGTATACTTTTTTTTACATTACCAGCAACAAGTTTCAATATAAATTTATTTCGTTACGGTGAGGGAAAAAATCGTGAGAAAACCAGCACATTCAGGCAACTGGATATGTAACCGTGATCGATCCAACACGGTTTAGGTTCCCCTGCGAAGGTCGCGGAGGTCAGACGGGAGTCGCTTCGTGTGAAAACCTGACTCACACAATCCAGGGTCCATGGTCAGAGGCACACCCCGGGCTCCTCTCCAGAGTGGTGAGGATGCAACCGGGACTAAAGCCAGGAGGAAGACCTAAAAGTTTATGTGGTTAAGACTAAAACGAAGCAATTTACAGTGGTACAGATATTTATGTAGCAGCTGTAACTGCTGCAGTGTAGTTTGTTCCGCCGCTTCTTCTACACATGCGCTTTGGAAGCGGTAGTAGTTATAATTAGATTTAAGTGATGTGACGTCAATAAGTGATACCTTGTATCCAATTTTGAAAATAAATCTATTCTATACTATTCTATGTTAAACACTTATATTTATTCACCTTATAGGAGAATGCTTGTCGTTCTGAAATCCTAGATTCTCCTTGCCCTGTTTGGGACAGGAATCTGTGCTCTGATCTGAAACTGTAATAAAAATAATACGATAATATATTATACAGGTGACATTTAAAACAACTGCATCCTTTCAAACATAGACTACTCATGCTTCTGAGCCGTTTGAGCCTATTTTTATTTAAATTAAACGTCATCATTTTCACATTTAAAAAACCCTCAAAAACTACGTCACACGCTTTATTAAAGACCAATACTTCAAAAAGAAATTAAAACTAAACATGTAAATAAATGAATTTGAATTTGAATTTGAACTTCAAAAACATGTTCCTTTTGTACCGGTCCAGCTCGATCTATTTTTCCCTCTACAAACCTATCTCCGAGTTGACTATTACAATCTGCGCGGGAGTTGAAATGTATGTTTGTCTGTACCTTTACTGGCGCTTTTCTGGTGCAAGCATTCGATAGTGACATTGTCATCAGCCCTGCACTCCCTGTGGATGTTACCGGCGCTTAGACCTGTGATTAAAAAAACATTTATAAATAAATAAATATATACGGGACAAATTACACGGATTGAGTTAGCCTCGAAGTAAGTTCGAGACTTGTGTTACAAGATACTAACTCAACGATACTATAATTTATAATAAATACTTATATAGATAAACATCCAAGACCCACGCCAATTAGAGAAAGTTTGTTTCTCATGATGCCCTGGCCGGGATTCGAACCCGGGACCTCCGGTGTCACAGACAAGTGATGATGAAATGATGTTATTTTCGATGTTTTGTACATTGGTTTGAATATTAACTGATGATATTACGGTAAGGGAAAACATCGTGAGGAAACCTGCACATTCAGGCAACTGGATGTGTAACTATGGATCCAATACGGGTTAGGTTCCCCTGCAAAGGTTGCGGAGGTCAGACGGGAGTCACTTCGTGTGAAAACCTGACTCACCCAATCCAAGATCCATGGTCAAAGGCATACCCCAGGCTCCTCTCCAGAGTGGTGAAGATGCAACCGGGACTAAAGCCAGGACGAAGAAAATAAGCTGTAGAATGTAAAGAAACATGTCTTTAAAAACTTAAATTATTTCTTCTACCAACCTAAAGACCTCTGGCACCCTCTTGCCGTGTGGGGCACTAAATGCCCCCTCAGAGTGTTGAGCCTCCCTTCAGGCAGATGCGCTATCTCATTCTCTGGCCACATTTGTAAAGCCAGTTCCGGGTTCAAACGAGCCAGTTCCGGATTCAAACGGGCCAGTTCTGGATTCAAACGCGCCAGTTCCGGATTCAAACGAATGAGTTCTGAAATTAAAGTAATCGTTTTAGTTAAGCTACAGCCGGGCCAGGATTGGGTTAGTAACGAAATCGTTTAATGATATTGTTAAATAAAACATTCGCTTCCTTGGAAATGTCTGGAAGAAGACTGCTGTGGGTCTGTGTTTTCAAGTAATCCCTTACCAATATTTTTAATGCTAAAGTCTATCTGTTTGTTCTGCTTTCACAGCGAAACCGCTGGACCGATTCGAATGAGGTATGCTTATAGTTAAAAACTATCGATTTAAAACGTTCAATATGTATCCGCGTACATAACCTTATCTAATTTAAAAAAAAAACAATTACAGATTTATGAATAGCGTACAATAATAATTTGTATTTGTATGGACTCAATTGTCTGAAATAAATGATTTTTATTATTTTTTTTTTAATACAGACCTGGGTTTATCCTCGCCAGTTCCGGGTTCAACCTAACTAGGTCCGGGTTCAAACGGGCCAGTTCTGGGTTCAACCTGACATCGGCCATGGGCAGGTTCATCAGGTAGGAGTTCCTGCATGTGTGTGGCTGTATGTTTGGGTGTTCGTGCATTGAATTCCTCATGTCCACGTGGTGGTGATGGAGAAGGGTTGCTGTTGCTGGGTCTGGGTGATGAAGGTGATGTCTGGAAGATATCAATTAATATTTAAAGATATATATTTGTAAACTGACGTCCGGTGAAAATGCTGCAGTGTAGTTTGTTCCGCCGCTTCTTCTACACGTGCGCTTTGGAAGCGGTGGTAGGTATAATTAAATTCAAGTGATGTGCCGTCAATAAGTGATACCTTGTATCCAATTTTGAACATAAATCTATTCCATTCTATTTATTTGTGAAATCAATAAATAACTGAATTTTTGTTAAAGGCTTCGCTCTCATAAAAATTTTCCAGAAAAAAATATGATAATTCAGTCCGTCTTCATGGTCGTCACTTCTCTGATAAGGAGCCTGAGGTCTGCCTTTAACCATGATCCTGGAGTCAGGTTTTTACACGAAGCGACTCCCATCTGACCTCCTAAAACCTTAACAAAGGAACACATACACATACACACAATCACGTCTATATCCCTTGCGGGGTAGACAGAGCCAACAGTCTTGAAAAGACTGATAGGCCACGTTTAGCTATTTAGGCTTAATGATAGAATTGAGATTCAAACAGCGATAGGTTGCTAGCCCGTCACCTAAAAGAAGAATCCCAAGTTTATTAGCATATCCCTTAGTCGCCTTTTACGACATTGATAGTTAGAGCTGGTTAGAGCTATCAGTCTTTTCAAGACTGATAGCTCTAACCCGCAAGGGATATAAACCTGATTTTATGTATGTATGACTGTATGTATATCATCTGTGATCAAAAAGAGATGACTCACCTGCTCCCACTCCTCCCTTGCGGACTGTAAGGGGGGGGAGGGCCCCACACCCCGGTTTGGGCGTCGAAACTCCCGCTCGCTTCTCCGTAGCCCTCTTGATACTGATACCCTTGAGCTTGTCCGAAACCCGCTTGATTCTGTCCCAAGTTCGCTTGATTCTGGACGAAACCGGCTTGATTCTGGACGAAATTCGCTTGATTCTGGACGAAATTCCCTTGTTGGTTGCGTGGGAACTGGTTGAAGTTGGTAGGGTATGATGTTTCGTCGTACGGCTGAGGATTCTGGGGGGGCACGGCGTCCGTGTCGCAGAAACCGTAAGCGCTGTCCCCAGATTGGGGCACGCCCCCCATTCGGCAGCGGGAACTGGGGAAAATGTAGGAAATAGGAGACATAAATAATTTATGTACTTACACAGAAAACATCGAGACTGATGATAAACACAATAAACAAAATTACAAGAATGTGGAAAATAAGAAATAAATCTTGTTTATTTATTTATTGTATTTATTTACTAATTTATGTACTTACACAGAAAACATCGAGACTGATAAACACAAGAAACAAAATTACAAAGGTTCTGCTTATTTCAAAAGAAATCTCTTCCAGCAGACCCGAGATAGGAGACATGATGGAAAGGGTGACAGAGGTGTACTCCACTTACACAACAAATAATAGACATACATAAACAAATAAGTACATATATATAATAATATAAGTAGTTTAAGTTTTAATTTGGCTCATTCCATATACATATATCGTATACTAGAGGCCGCCCGCGACTTCGTTCCCGGAACTCCGGGATAAAAGTAGCTTATATGTTATTCTGGATCTTCAGCTACCTACATACCAAATTTCATCGTTATCGTTTCAGCAGTTTTTGCGTGAAAGAGTAACAAACATCCATACTGACATACTAACAAACTTTCGCATTTATAATATTAGTAGGGTTATGTAAATGTAAGATAATATAAACTTACATCTAAAAAACAAAAATAAATAAATAAATAACCTTTCTTAGGTGAAGAAATGGATGTGAAAGTTTTAAGAAATAGGGGAAGACAGAAAAAGAGATAAAAGGACAGCGTCAAGAATAGTATGAGTAGAAAGAGAGTGACCAGTGAGATGGCGAGTTACCGAAGTAATTGGAAAAAACTAACATACTGTGCCGACCCCGCGTAGAAAGTGGGAAAAGGTAACGACGAAGAAGGTAAATAATATATTATGTTTATATAGATACAATATAGATATTATTTAGGTAATAAGAAATTATTGATGATTCATTATCAGAGATCGGAATAGGTAGATTGAATTGGGTTCAATGAATTGAAACGTATATATTAATATGGACATGCCTCCGGGATTGCGGGATTTGTAAATTATTAAGATTTTTTCCGGAATTTTTACAAGTTGGATGAAGAATATATTAGTGGTAGCTGTTTTGCCCCGACTTCGTTCACGTAAATTGTAGTCCTATGTTACCCGCGGACAATGTAGTTTACTGTTAGTGTAAGTACTGAAATGGAATCCCGGAAAAGAGGCTTATCCATGTTATGCTTTCTATGGTAATTCATGATGCAAGTACATAAAATCAATCTACCTATTCCGGTCTCTGTTCATTATGTAAGGCTACATTCCACAATATTCACTTCAAACTACCCATATTATACTCAAAAATATCAGGTAATCAGTACTCACTTCTGACTGTTACTCCTCGGCCAAGGGAACCAGCTCCAAGCTGAAGCTTTACGACCGGTCCCAGGGTTCGGAGAGTACAGGTTGCCGATACGACCTGCAATCAAAAAAGAAATCTCAATTCCATCAGTTGAACGTGGCCTTTCAGTCTTTTCGAGACTGCTGCCTCTGTCTACCCCGCAAGGGATATAGACGTGACTATATGCAAGTATGAATAAAAAAATAATATTTGTCGTCAATAATTTTATACATACATATAATCACGACTTTATCGCTTGCGAGGTAGACGATTCATCGTACTCCATCTCGTTTTCATGGATGTCGTATAAGTTATGTACATTAGTTTGATTACTAACCGATGCTCGTACGGTGAGGTAAAACATCGTGAGGAAACCTGCACATTCAGGCAACTGGATGTGTGACCATGATCGATCCAATACAAGTTAGGTTTGCGGAGGTCAGATGGTAGTTGTTTCGTGTAAAAACCTGACTCACCCAATCCAGGATCCATGGTCAAAGGCATACCCCGGGCTCCTATCAGTGGTGAGGATGCAACCGGGACTGAAGCCAGGAATATGAAGGGAGATTTTTATTTCCGCATCGCATACAGTGAGACTTATTTATTATATATATTTATATACCTACATCAAGGAAAACAAGAATAAAACTTAAAATAAACAAAAATTCAGTACAAGGGCACTACTTATTTCAAGATAAATATCTTCCAACAGGCCCACTGATAATAAGTATTTGAAAATACATCAAGAGATCACTTCGAAGATACGACTCAATGAGTCATTCCAGTAAAGAGTTACACAGTTTAAAGTAAGTACTGTAATTACCTGGTGCCCAGAATCTGTGCTGCAGACTGATATCCCAAGATGGCTGTGTGGGACGGCACTGGGCACAGCAGCTGCAGTTACTCTGAAAAAAATAAGGTTAATTATAATCAATCATAAGGTTAATTATGATCAATCGTAAGGTTGATTCTAATCAATCATAAGGTTGATTCTAATCAATCATAAGGTTGATTCTAATCAATCATAAGGTTGATTCTAATCAATCATAAGGTTGATTCTAATCAATCATAAGGTTGATTCTAATCAATCATAAGGTTGATTCTAATCAATCATAAGGTTAATTCTAATCAATCTCATAAGGTTAATTCTAATCAATCATAAAGTCAATTGTAATCGATCATAAGGTTATTTCCAATAATCACTCTTTACATCAATTTATTGAAATTAGACATTCTATTTAAATTTATATAATTTTTTGAAATTATTTTGAAAAAATATATAATTTTAAATAGAATTATTATTTTGAATTTGAATTAATTACATAAGATACAAAAATACAAGTAAATAAAAAACCTAATTAAGTTATCAAAAAATCCTGCACATTCAGGCAACTAGATGTGTAACCATGATCCAATAATGGTTACGCTGCCCTGAAAAGTTTACAGACTGGAGTAGCTTCGTGTAAAAAAACTGCCTCACCCAATCCAGGATCCATGGTCAAAGGCACACCCCGGGCTCCTCTCCAGAGTGGTGAGGATGCGACCGGGACTAAAGCCGGGAGGAAGAAGAGAGACAGTTACCTGCACTGGTCTTCCTGGTTGAGGAGCAGATTGTCCAGGGGGTGACCGCCTGTGGTACAGTGACCTACATCGCAATTCCAACTGCTCCCAATACATCTTCTTGCGCTCGTGACTGGAAAAGATAGAATAAATTGTATTTTCCAAAAGAATCCGGAATTCCTGTTTAGTTTATAAGTTTTTTTTTATTATCTGTTAACTTTACTGTAAGCTTTTATATTAATACGAATGCTGTGTTCGCTCAAAGAAGGTTATATATGTATAATTTTGCTTAAATAAATATAAATAATTAAATATATACGGGACAAATTACACGGATTGAGTTAGCCTCGAAGTAAGTTCGAGACTTGTGTTACGAGATACTAACTCAACGATATTATATTTTATAATAAATACTTATATAGATAAACATCCAAGACCCAGGCCAGTCAGAAAAAGTTCTCTTCATCATGCCCTGGCCTGGATTCGAACTCGGGACCTCCGGTGTCACAGACAAGCGCACTACCGCTGCGACACAGAGGCCGTTAATATCGTAATAAAAATTTGTCATAATATCATTGGATCAACCAGTTTGCGAACCAAATAAATAAAAAAGTTTTAGTGGTTTAATTGTTTATTTAGGATACTTAACACATATTTCAAATTTTATTATGTTTATTTTTACGTGTTAGTCTTAAAACACATCATCAAAACTCTGAGACCACAAAAATTATCTTACAACTCAATGAGAAAACAGACTTTTACGAAACACAATGTTTTTAAAATAAAACATCTTCATTGCATGATTGCATTAAAAATAAAAATTATGCTTCGACAAATAATAATGACTCTTATGTTAAAGAATAATTAAAGAATAAATTAATAAATACATTGCGACAACCCTAACAAACATTTCTTATTGATTGACGAAAAACTTATTCAACATAATCGCACTAATACCACCTTTTTTACTTTATTACCTTCATAATATCGAAAACCAATGACATTAGTAACTATAGCGACGTATCGTCATAGTGACACGAAAATAACATATTCAAAGGCAATTTTGAAACTTTCCATTTTCATCCTTAACACTTGCTAATAGAGTCTAACAAAATGAGTAAAGAAAATGTTGTGTCAACTACAATAACTGTAAGAGAAATGACGTTTCGCCTTTTCGATTATTTACCGTCGATATACCTAACTTTGTAATATTTATTGGAGAAAAATGCTGTCTCAAATCACGAAAAGCACAGCGAGCCACAACTCCAGATCTCTCAGCAGGCTATTCACTGATACAGATGAACTAACAGATGATGAGTTGATCAAACAAGTCAACGAGTTGAAAAAGCAAATAAAGATCTTGACGCTAGAGAATGAGATCATAGAAAGGACTATAATGAGAGTGGAGCCGTCATTAATGCACGGAGTACAACAAGCGTTGGAATACGCACTGAAACTTCAGAGCAATTCGTCGCTAAACGTCGGAAGTTTCGTCAGATCACAAGCCTCTAGAGTCGGAGGTTTAGACTCTTTTAACAGCCCATCCAGGACTCTAGCCTTTTCCAGTCCATCTAGAATCTCGACAAGGAAATTCGACACGTCATCAGCAAAACTAGGAGGTACCATAATCTTCGGATCAGGCCCCCGGGTGAATGTTATAGAAAGATCTGAACTTGTAACCGTTGAGATGGAAATACTGATTAATAATCTTGAAAACGCTAGGATGAAGGCGGCTAGGAAACACGCGCTCCTCAAAGCAGAGATTGAAGAAATAAAATTGCGCGAAGCTGATATTGACAAAGCCAGTGTCATGTTTAATCAAGAAGTTATAGTAGGAGGTTGGGACAAAATCGCTCAAAGGATCCCAGCCGAAATTTGGATACGATTTATGACTGAATGGGTGAAAATATGCGACAGCAAAATAGGGAAACTTCGGCTGAGGACGAGCACTTTAAACACACAGTACAGTAAATTGAACGGACAGATTCGAGTCAAAACAGAACTGAGCGAGAGTCTGCGCGCGGTTGACTTTGAAAAGTTGAAAATTGAGAACGGTGAGAGTGAGAAACTAATTGATTACAAAATGCAGCAGCTAATCGAACTGAAGAAGATGACGGGCGATGCTAACCTGACACTGACGATACACAAGAAAGCAATGATGGACCAGAACAATTATTTGAGTAATATAATTAAATCTATAAAGACTAGGGAGAAATTGATAGTTGAATTGGACAAAGAGCGGGATAAAATTCAGGTGCAGGCAGATAGCTTGGATTTGAAATTGAGTGAAGTGAAAAAGGTGCGTTTGGCTTATGAGGTGCCAGATGTGATGGATTACGTCAAGGTAAAGGCTGAAGTGGCGGATTTGAAGCATTCAGTCAAGGTTCTGGAGAACAGGGTGCACATTTATCAGATAGCGTTGGCGTCTTTGAACAAACAGCTGATGTCGTTGTCCAGTCGAGCGAATAATGGTTAAGTTTTTGTCAATGTCGTGTCGTACATATATTGCTTTTGGTTTATTATATTTAAAGTAATTTAAATATTTGTTTTTCTTTTTTTTTACATATTTATTATAATTTTTTTGTTTGTATATTTACAAAGTAGTTCGTCAAAGATCCCACTAAAAATTCCACCATCGATCTTCAAGAATTCTTCCTATAATTCTTATAATTAGCCAAATCCTTAATTTTCGAATTAAAATATCCTTGCTATATACGTAACCTCTATACGCTATACGTTGTAATGTCGTAAAAGGCGACTAAGGGATATGCTTACAAACTTGTGGATTTTTTTTAAGCGATGGGCTAGCAACCTGTCACTATTTGAATCTCAATTCTATCATTAAGCCATATAGCTGAACGTGACCATTCAGTCTTATCAAGACTGTTGGCTCTGTCTACCCCGCACGGGATAAAGACGTGACCATATGTATGTACATATGTACTTTTAATTCTCATCTTGCCAAGGTTACAAAATACGTTAAAAATTGACAACTGACCTGAGCAATTAATACGCCAGCATGCAACTGAAGATGCATACTAGCACTGCGCTGACTGACAACGCGAAGACTCCGCGTAAACACCAATAAAGGGCGCCATTCAGTCTTTTCAAGACTGCCGGCTCTGTCTACCCCGCAAGGGATAAAGACGTGACCGTATGTATGTATCTAGTATATTTAAACGAGCAATTCTTGTATATATATTTATCAGGATCTGGGAAATGGCTCCAACGATTTTCATGAAAGTTACAGATTAGGGGCTTTTCGGCTCAAGGAATCGATTTGTCAAGGTCCTAGGTTCGAGAAAAGCTGGGTTCGCAATATATATATAAACATTTAAAAAAACCGCGTTTTAAGAAACTATATCAGCGCCATCTCTGGTAGACCGAGCAAAGCTCGGTCAACCGGGTACTTCACTATCACTACATAGTATAAAACATAGTCGCTATTTTAGTCTGTTTGTCTGTATGCTTAAATCTTTAAAATTACGCAACGGATTTTGATGCGGTTTTTTGTAACAGGTAGAGTGATTCAAGAGGAAGGTTTTTATGTATATTTTGTTTCCGAATTTTGCACCCGTGCGAAGCCGGGGCGGGTCGCTAGTTACTTTTAATTCACATTACAAAATACGTTAAAAATTGACAACTGACCTGAGCAATTGATACGCCAGCATGCAACTGAAGATGCAGACGAGTACAGCGCTTACTGACAACGCGAAGACGCCACGTAAACACCAATAAAGAGCTCCGTGGACGACACCGCAGTCAGTGACACCTTCGAACACGCAGCGAACTCCTGTTGAATGGAACATACATATTTCTATTCTATTCTATTCTAAGTATAATTTAATATTGTGAAGTTGACGTTGTTGAAGAAAATGCTGCAGTGCAGTTTGTTACCGCTTCTTCTGCACTGACGCCTTGGAAGCGGCAGTAAACTTAGTTTTTAAGTAATTTATTTGACGTCAACCAATGTTGTTAAACCATACGACAATTATTAAGCGATATATAGTATCCTATAATAATGAATAAAAATTTTTGAATTTGAATTTGAATTTTGACATACATATGGTCACGTCTATATCTGGGGTAGACAGAGTTGACAGCCTGGAAAAGACTGAATGGCCACGTTCAGCTGTTTGGCTTAATGATAGAATTGAGATTCGAATAGTGACAGGTTGCTAGCCTATCGCCTAAAAAAGAAGAATCCCAAGTTTGTGAGCCTATCCCTTAGTCGCCTTTTACGACATACATGGAAAAGAAATGGAGTGGTTCTATTCTTTTTTTGTATTAGTGCCGGGAACCACACGGCACTGAATGGAACAAGATTAGTTATTATAAGCTATTCGTGCCTTGTGGTTCCCGGCACCAGAATTAAAAAAAAAAGAATAGGACCACACAGCCAATAGCAGTGAAGAGTCTAAATCGCGCAAGCAATTCACGGCTTCAAACTTGGGATACTTTTTTAGGCGATGGTTTAGCAACCTGTCACTATTTGAATCTCAATTCTATCATTAAACTAAATGGCTGAACGTGGCCATTCAGTGTTTACAAGACTGTTGGCTCTGTCTACCCCGCAAGGGATATATATATTTACATATATATATATAAAGATTTCACGGATCGGAGAACAAATAAAACTTCCCGACTTTTTCGTTCTTTCCTGTAAGCTGTTGTCATGTCTGGAGACCCCCAAGACATAACACCACCCACCCCCCCTACAGGAAGATCTTTCCTTTGTGGCATTCGACCAGAATCATCGCTCCAGGTGCTATGTCATCAAAATGTGGAGAATGGGGTGAGGCATGGATGAATGAATGAATGAATGAATGAATGAACGAACGAACGAATGAACGATAGAATGAATGAATGAATGAATGAATGAATGAATGAATGAATGAATGAATGCTTACCATCATCGTCTGCCCCGCTGTGCTGCAAGTCAGGAGGCATCGAAAAACACGTGCAGGTCCTGGTGAGTTTAGTATACTCGCAGAATTTCAGCGTTTGTAATCTGTGACAAAAAAAAAACAAAGTTTACAACGATGCCGTGTGGTTCCCGGCACCAATAGATTAAAGAATAGGACCACTCCATCTCTCTTCCATGGGTGTCGTAGAAAGCGACTAAGGGGAAGGCTTATAAACTTGGGATTCTTCTTTTAGGCGATGGGTTAACAACCTGTCACTATTTGATTGAATCTCAATGCTATCATTAAGCCAAACAGCTGAACGTGGCCGTTCAGTTATTCAAGACTGTTGGCTCTGTCTACCAATGCAAGGGATATAGACGTGACTATATGTATGTTTAAATAATACATACATACATAAAAATCACGCCTCTTTCCCGGAGGGGTAGGCAGAGACTACCTCTTTCCACTTGCCACGATCTCTGCATACTTCCTTCGCTTCATCCACATTCATAACTCTCGTCATGCAAGCTCGGCAGTTTCGGGTAATCTCGACCTGACCCTTTACCAGGACGTCCTTAATTTGATCAAGATACGTTCGTCTAGGTCTTCCCACTCCGACATTTCCCTCCACACTCTCCTTGTATATCTGCTTAGTCAACCTGCTTTCATTCAAATAATAAACAATATAATAATTTCAAATGAAACTAGTGCCGTGTGGTTCCCGGCACCAATAAAAAATAGAATAGGACTACTCCATCTCGTTCTCATGGATGTCGTAAAAGGCGACTAAGGGATAGGCATATAAATTTGGGATTCTTCTTTTAGGCGATGGGCTAGCAACCTGTCACTATTTGAATCTCAATTCTATCATTAAGCCAAATAGCTGAACGTGGCCATTTAGTCTTTTCAAGACTGTTGGCTGTCTACCCCGCAAGGGATATAGACGTGACCATATGTATGTATGTATGAAACTAGTTGGTTACTTACTTGTTCATATGTATGACAGTAGTTGTAATGGTGACCAAAACGCATGTCAGCGCGCATACTAGACAGCAAGCTCCAACCACTTTGATCTGTGAAACAGAAATATACATTTATCTCTCTCTAGTGGCCACAGTATATCGTGCCCGATTAAAATGCGCGATGCGCAGGCACATTTTTAAATCCTATTCGGCAATTTAAAAAAATTTCTAAATTAAAAATTTTTTATTCATTATTACAGGATACTTCATATAGCTTAATAATTGTCAAAACGTTTGGTTTCACAACATTGGTTGACGTCAAATGACAATATACCAATAAAAATCATAGTTTTGAATAAGAACCTAAGTGTTAGTGTTTTTTTAATACAACTCTTACGGTTAGGGAGAACATCGTGAGGAAACCTGCACATTCAGGCAACTGAATGTGTAACCATGGTTCTAATACGGGATAGGTTAACCTGCAAAGGTCGCGGAGGTCAGATAGGAGTCGTTTCGTGTAAAAACCTGACTCACCCAATCTAGGATCCATGGTCAGAGGCATACCCCGGGCTCCTCTCCAGAGTGGTGAGGATGCAACCGGGACTAAAGCCAGAAAGAAGAAGAGAAGGTGAGGTTAAACATCGTGAGGAAACCTGCACATTCGGGCAACTGGATGAAGATCCAATATGTTAAAGTACCCCTGCTACTTAAAACTATAGTTGTCCCATTTTCACAACATAATAAAAAGCGAAACTGCGCCGCGCGTGTAATGGTACGGGATTTGCAACGTTGCGCAGGTCATGTGACACGCTTCGAATGAAAACTATGCAGAACATTGGGTGATATGCGAGATGACATACATAAACATACATATGGTCTATATCCCTTGCGGGGTAGACAGAGCCAACGGTCTTGTAAATACTGAATGGCCACGTTCAGCTATTTGGCTTAATGATAGAATTGAGATTCAAATAGTGACAGGTTGCTAACCCATCGCCTTAAAAAAAAATCCCAACTTTGTAAGCCTATCCCTTAGTCGCCTTTTACGACATCCATGGGAAAGAGATGGTGTGGTCCTATTCTTTTTTGTATTGGTGCCGGGAACCACACGGCAAGGTGACGATTCATAAATTCTTCAGATTCAAGTACAATGTGACATTTCCATTGATTTTCTATTAAATTTAATTAAAAAACGTTCACTATAAAATCTCAATTTACGCTATTAAGCTACTCGCAGTGCAGGAATCAAAGAGCGGGTGGATTAATTTTGCTGTGAGTATATGCATGGAGTAATTAGCGCAAATAATAAATAATAATAAATATATACGGGACAAATTACACAGATTGAGTTAGCCTCGAAGTTAAGTTCGAGACTTGTGTTACGAGATACTAACTCAACGATACTATATTTTATAATAAATACTTAGGCATATAGATAAACATCCAAGACCCAGGTCAATCAGAAAAAGTTCTTTTCTCATCATGCCCTGACCGGGATTCAAACCCGGGACCGCCGGTGTCACAGACAAGCGCACTACTGCTGCGCCACAGAGGCCGTCTTTAATAAAATAATAAAACATACATAAATTTAATCACGTCTATATCCCTTGCGGGGTAGACAGAGCCAACAGTCTTGAAAAGACTGATAGGCCACGTTCTGCTATTTTTACTTTAAGATAGAATTGAGATTCAAATAGTGACAGGTTGCTAGCCCATCGCCTAAAACTAAAAGAAGAATCCCAAGTTTATAAGCCTACCCCTTAGTCGGCTTTTACGACATCCATGGGAAAGAGATGGAGTGGTCCAATTATTTTTTGTATTGGTGCCGGGAACCACACAAAATAATAAAATTAAAATTACAAAAACAATATAAGCAGAAAACGACATACTTTTCTTACCATATAACTGTATCTGTTACGTCTCCGGGCCAGACTCATGATGCAGACTCCAGTCAGTACCAGCTGGAACAAAACAAAATATAGATAGATAGATAAAACTCTTTATTGCACCATAAGAGTAAAACATACAAAACAGATATAGATGGTACAAAGGCGGACTTATCGCTAATGCAATCTCTTCCAGTCAACCTTTGGGTGGAAGGAAACCAAACAGGAGATCGGCGTTGGCGCAGAGCAAGATAAATAAATGTAAATATAATGTCATGGAGGTATATATGTACACGTATATACCAAGAAGGGGTCGGCCCTGTTCGGAGTTTTATTGAGAACTAGCTGTGCCTGAGACTTCGTCCGCGTGGAATAGTTATTTTGGGCATCATTGAAGCCCTCAAGGATGAATAATTTTCCCCGCTTTTTTGCACATATTCCATTATTTCTTTGCTCCTTATGGTTGCAGCGTGATGTTGTATAGACTAAAGCCTTCCACGATAAATGGGCTATTCAATGCAAAAAGAATTTTTCAATTCGAACCAGTAGTTCCTGAGATTTGGGCGTTCAAACAAACAAACTCTTTAGCTTTACAATATTAGTACCTATAGATTAAGTATAAATCTTTAATACATACATATAGTCACGTCTATATCCCTTGCAGGGTAGACACAGCCATTACTCTGACTGAAATTACACGTACAGCAATATGGCTTTATGATGGAATTGAGATTTAAATAGTGACAGGTTACTAGCACATCGTCTACAAGAGGATTCGCAAGCTTATAAGCCCATTCGTTTGTCGCCTTTTACGACATTCATGGAAAAGATATTTAGTGGTTTTATTACAAAGTCTCGGAAACAACACAGCATAATCATAAAATGAAAAGATTAATCGGTTTGCCTCTAAGAGAATCGGGAAACGTTATAAGAGAATAGGAACTTTAGATGCTGGAAGGCTCAGCATACACTATTAATATTTTACTTTAGCACCAGGGACGGCTGCAGGCACCTTTTTCAAGTGCCGAGGAATCCACCCAGGGCCGCAGCCAGGGCTCCACCAGCACAGACTATTAGTTTTAATGTAGTACCAGGGACAGCTGCAGGCACCATCTCTATATGCTGATGAGACAATCCAGGGCCGCAGTCAGGTCTCTTCAGCACACTATCAGAACCTCACCATAGCAGCGGGGTCGGCGGCAGGCACCGTCTCCAGGTGCTGCGGCAACGCGGTGTACGCCCGCAGCAGGATGTGCTGCGCCGCCAGTAGACCGCCCAGGGCCGCACCCAGGTCTCCACCAGCACAAACTATTAGTTACTCTTACAATAGCACTAGTGGCGGCTGCAGGCGCGGTTTCCAAGTGCTGATGAGACATTCCAGGGTCGCAGTCAGGGGTCTATAGCACACACTATTAGTTATTATTACCATAACACAAGGGACGGCTTCTTATGATGATATGACAATCCAGGGCCGCACCCAGGTCTTCACAGCAGACACTATTGGAACCTCACCATAGCACCAGGGGCGGCTGCAGGCACTGTTTCCAAGTGCTGATGAGACAATCCAGGGCCGCAGTCAGGGGTCTATAGCTCACACTATTAGTTATTATTACCATAACACCAGGGACGGCAGCTTCTCTAAGTGGACCACCCAGGGCCGCTCCCAGGTCTCCACAGCACAATATTCTGAACCTACTATTCTATTCAGAGTCTCACCATGGCAGCGGGGACGGCGGCAGGCACCGTCTCCAGGTGCTGCGGCGACGCGGTGTACGCCCGCAGCAGGATGTGCTGCGCCGCCAGTAGACCGCCCAGGGCCGCGGCCAGGGCTCCACCAGCACAAACTATTAGTTACTCTTACAATAGCACTAGAGGCGGCTGCAGGCGCTGTCTCCAAGTGCTGATGAGACAATCCAGGGCCGCAGTCAGGGGTCTATAGCACACACTATTAGTTATTATTACTACAGTACCAGTGACGGCTTCTTATGATGATATGGCAATCCAGGGCCGCACCTAGGGCTCCACAGCACACTATTAGAACCTAACCATAGCAGCAGGGACGGCTGCAGGCGCTGTCTCCAAGTGCTGATGAGACAATCCAGGGCCGCAGTCAGGGGTCCACAGCACACACTAATCGTTACTATTACCATAACACCAGGGACGGCTACAGGGCGCCTTCTCTAACTGGACCAGTCAGGGCCGCACCCAGGTCTCCACAGCACACTATTCAGAATCTCACCATAATACCAGGGACGGCGGCTTCTTAAGTGGACCACCCAGGGCCGCAGCCAGGGCTTCACAGCACACTATTCAGAATCTCACCATAATACCAGGGACGGCGGCTTCCTAAGTGGACCACCCAGGGCCGCACCCAGGTCTCCACAGCACACTATTCAGAATCTCACCATAATACCAGGGACGGCGGCTTCCTAAGTGGACCACCCAGGGCCGCAGTCAGGTCTCCACAGCACACTATTCAGAATCTCACCATAATACCAGGGACGGCGGCTTCCTAAGTGGACCACCCAGGGCCGCACCCAGGTCTCCACAGCACACTATTCAGAATCTCACCATAATACCAGGGACGGCGGCTTCCTAAGTGGACCACCCAGGGCCGCACCCAGGTCTCCACAGCACACTATTCAGAATCTCACCATAATACCAGGGACGGCGGCTTCCTAAGTGGACCACCCAGGGCCGCAGTCAGGTCTCCACAGCACACTATTCAGAATCTCACCATAATACCAGGGACGGCGGCTTCCTAAGTGGACCACCCAGGGCCGCAGTCAGGTCTCCACAGCACACTATTCAGAATCTCACCATAATACCAGGGACGGCGGCTTCCTAAGTGGACCACCCAGGGCCGCACCCAGGTCTCCACAGCACACTATTCAGAATCTCACCATAATACCAGGGACGGCGGCTTCCTAAGTGGACCACCCAGGGCCGCACCCAGGTCTCCACAGCACACTATTCAGAATCTCACCATAATACCAGGGACGGCGGCTTCCTAAGTGGACCACCCAGGGCCGCAGTCAGGGCTCTACAGCAGACACTATCAGAACCTCACCATCGCAGCGGGGACGGCGGCAGGCACCGTCTCCAGGTGCTGCGGCGACGCGGTGTACGCCCGCAGCAGGATGTGCTGCGCCGCCAGTAGACCGCCCAGGGCCGCGGCCAGGGCTCCGCAGCCGACGCACCACCACGCGTACTTCCGGCGGCGGCATGACGTGTCGTTGTTGCAACCGACTGATGCTGGAAGAAGACATATATCATGAACTAGCGACCCGCCCCAGCTTCGCACGGGTGCAAAATTCGGAAAAAATTATACATAAAAACCTTCCTCTTGAATCACTCTACCTGTTACAAAAAACCGCATCAAAATCCGTTGCGTAATTTTAAAGATTTAAGCATACAGACTAACAGACTAAAATAGCGACTTTGTTTTATACTATGTAGTGATTGTATTGGTGGTTATAAAGTATGCATTACAATACAACTAGCTACAACGCTATCTCAATTCAATCTTAAGGCCAAGTGACTGAGCGTGGCCTATCGGTCTTTGCATGACTGTTGGCTCTGTCTACCCCGCAAGGGATATAGATGTGATTATGTGTATGTGTATATAGCTACAACGCCGTAATAGATTAATATCTATTTTTAGTTATTATTAGGAATTTAATAATATCTAATGTCTATATACAATTTTCTGTGAGGAATTATATTTCAGTTCCATTATATTCGAAAAAAAAAAACTTTCAAAATTACCGAAATACGGCGGCGGTGGAACGTAGTGTTGTGCCACATCCGCTGCTATTGTCGACTGCGGTGTCGATACTTGATACTGGACTAATTGCATAACACCACACGCTTGCATTCCTTCGTTTTAAAAAATAAAACTAGGCAGTCTCGGAGATAAAACAAACTTTTAAATATTTCGAGGATTTCTAGGCATTTTAATTTAATTTACGTAAATGTTGTTTAACTAATATTTAATAACAACGACTTTAATATTAAAACGCCAAATTTTATAAGTTTAAATGAAAAAAAAAAGCGGTATAAGAAGTTTCAAAAGACGCGCGTTTGGAAAAATCGATATTTACAACATACGCAAGCCAGCGTAGAATACAATGTCCTTTTATTAAAACCTTTTACGAATATCACGACATATAAACACTGGCCGGAAACACACCGATCACCTTCTAAATAAAATAAAAACGGATGGATATTCTTATTTTAAAACCTTTTAACCAACTCATTTCGATTTCCCTCTATTTTTATTTACCGAGTTTGTTACACGAAACAACACAATTTTCATCATAAACTATTTTCGTTCTTATATTGAACAAAACGCGCCGAAAATTTAAGAAATTTCCTTATTGACCCGAGTTTTTACATTATTTAACACAAGACGTAAAATGACTTAGGTTATGTAGTAACAATGGAATGGATGGTTCCAATTCGCGCAGAAGCAATAGCTGTTTATAGCGCAAGCAGGTAGGAATCTCGTTAAGTCGTAAACAGCGATTTTGATTTGACATAAAGCCGTTTATCCGCGTATTTCGCCTACCTGGCGTTCCTTGGCTTATTGTTAAGTATAACAATGCGTTATACTTATTTAAAAAAAAATCTGTAACACCGTTTTTTCTGCCGAGGAGATACCAAATAGCTATCATGTTGTTGGATGATGATTTGATCGCGGGTCGAGAACAGCATTTAGATTGGTCTCTTTCTAAATCAGGAGAGAACTTTTTTTATTTTAAACTGTATGACATTATTTATAAAAATATTCTCAAGCATAAATTAATAAACTATCAGTTCTTAATGAGAGAGAGAGAGATAAAACTGAGTATATACTTAAGAAATATAAACACAAGTATGTTTACTTTAATTAAAATTTATGTAAAATGCTTAAAAATAAATGTTTAAAATTTTATGCATTTTACATAAATTTTATTTTTTATGAAATATACATTAAAATAGTATTTATACAAGTCATACACTACGAGGAAGTAATAATAAAACAAGAAAGTAGGTAAATGTACAAGATTGATTTAATTGAGAGGAAAATAAGGGCACAAATCAAGAAATCTGAATAATATTCAGGTTTCTGTAAAGAAATGGTGGTAAAATGCCAAATATTTATTGAACAAAAATAAAACCTAATATAATTTATGAATGCATTAACGAATAATGGCTACAAAAATGCACATGAGCGACCGAACAGGTTCTAAAAAGTTTGGAGGTAAAGTATTTATTTGTTAACAAAAACCCCTCGTAATATCAAACAGGTCAGTGAATTGTTAGGTAAGAAATATGGGATTTTTTTTCTGAGATTTAATTCACTGATTCCGTGAGAAGATGTTCATTGTTACACCTGCAATTGTAACACAGCTTTTGACAAGAGTTTAGCGTTGCGTCTTCCCGCCATTTTGTTTTTTTTTTTTCATAGACAAAATGGGACGGAAACCATAAATTACGTTTTGTGTCAGTGAATTTAGTTAGTTTTTTTTAGCGTGAAAGTTTTGCGAATCGTATAACTAAAAATAGTATGTGTGTTGGAATACAAAAACGGTAACAATTTCTATCTAATAGGACAAGATTCACTATGTACATTTTTCAGCTAATTTTCCATCAATATCGATAAATTGTAGCTACTTATTATTTATTTTAAATTTTTTAAGTGATACTTATATCAATAAACTTAGGAAAATATTTCTGAAAATATTACTTTACATACATGCACAATTTTGGCAAAACAAATTAGGCTGTATTTTTAAAACGACCAAAATTTAAAAAAAGCACTTCTAACCATTTAGAACTCTCAACACAAGCAAATAAAGTTTAAACCTACTATTAGTCCTTCTATTCGTAGCTGCCAGTACGCTAGTCGGGGGCCGAGGGGGCAGCGCCGGGGGGGTATCAGTCTTCGCCGGGGGAGGGGGACCGGGGTCGTCCGCGCATGCGTACTGCGCAGATGAAGGCTTGCAGTTGCATGCCACTTGATACTGAAACGTTTAGAAACTTGATTAGTGAAACATTCGAAATTCAAAAATGTCATGAATTATTGCAAACAAAAAATTGTTTGATCAGCAGATCAGTCTTAGTTTGGAAATGCAAGTAATGGGAAAGTAATTTTTTTATTTCGCTTTTACTACTACTACTACCTATAAAAGTATGTGTCAAATCATCCTTTGAAAATTTCAAAAAACCAATTAAATTTCACCTGTAAGTATAGACTAATATATATTTTTTAAATACATATGTTTCAAATTCAAACTTAATGTCAAATACCTACACAGACTAAAAAAAAATTTTGACACTACTAGCTTTCTCGTCACTTTTATAACTAAAGGGACTGGACAAATTGCACATAAATTATTGTTCGTCATCTATGATAGAATCTGTGTAATTTTTTTCGTAAGAACATAATTAAAAACTATTAAATATTATATAACCGTACATATTAAAAATATTAAGAACCTCAAACAGCTAAGCTTGCATGAAAAGAAATATAAATGTTAATGAAGCGAACGGAGTCTTTGCCTACCCCTCTGGAAAAGAGTCTTGAATTTTTGTAAGTACGTATTAAAAAAAAAAGATAACAACAATAATTTAAAAAAAGAAACATACTTTATGTAGATCAGAAGTGACAGATGCACTAGTGTCGCACTCCGGGCAGGCCTCGGGCGCGGGCGAGCTCCTGGCTGACGTCACGTCCGGCAGCGACATCTCGTGGCTTGAGTTGGTAACTACTGTGAAAAATTAAAAATAGAATGTTTGTTATCGTTTTACTATAAACGAAACGTATAAAAAGATTAAATAAAATAAAAAATCCTGCTTGAAAGGAATGTTTTGGCTAAAAAATTAAAGCTTCATTCCTATCCCGACTGTAATAATAAATGCGCAAGAACTCTGTTATACTTTCAGGCCTAAACCACTGAACCGATTTTGATAAAATTTGACACAGACAGAGTTGACCCTGAGCAAGACATACTTTTTATTGCGAAAAAGAAACTACGCGGACGAAATCGCGGACAAAAGATAATTCAATATTAAAATGATCGGAGTATACCATAAAAAAATCAGTATCACAAGACAAATATGAAAATTGCACTCTATAACATTGTAATTAAAGGTCAAATTAGTATGATGTGTTATCACGAAAAAAACAGTACGCCGAACAGCTGACCGGTACATCCGGCAGATGTCGCTGAAGTCGCCATAAAGATGAGTTCACATCTGGTACAGTCAACGGCATTTAGCTTATATATCCAAATTCACTGGAATCTAGGGTGGAACCGTGACATGCGGATGATTTTACATACATATAATCACGTCTATATCCCTTGCGGGGTAGACAGAGCCAACAGTCTTGAAAAGACTGAGAGGCCACGTTCAGCTGTTTGGATTAACATACATACATATGGTCACGTCTATATCCCTTGCGGGGTAGACAGAGCCAACGGTCTTGAAAAGACTGAATGGCCACGTTCAGCTATTTAGCTTAATGGTAGAATTGTGATTCAAATAGTGACAGTTACATAAATATGGTCACGTCTATATCCCTTGCGGGGTAGCAGAGCTAACGGTCTTGAAAAGACTGATAGGCCACGTTCACCTTTTTGGTTTGATGATTCAAATAATGACAGATAGCTAGCTCATCGCCTAAAAGAAGAATCCCAAGTTTAAAAGCCTGTCCCTTAGTCGCCTTTTACGTCATCCATGCAAAAGAGAGAGAGAGAACGATAGAACTGAGATTCAATTTATCGGGTAATATAGATCGGGATAATTAGGGATGATTATACCAATATATTTATAGATTAATGAAAGCATGAGGGTAGGTTGCGTGATGCGCAGAAAGGCACAGGTTCGAATCCCACCTAGTAACTATTAGTATATACTTATCCCACCAATGACCGTTTTCGAAAGTTATGTACATTAGTTTGAATACTAATCGATGCTCTTACGGTGAAGGAAAACATCGTGAGGAAACCTGCACATTAAAGAAACTGAATGTGTAACTGAATGATCGATCCAAGAGGTCAGACGGGAGTCGCTTCGTGTAAAAAACTGACTCGCCCAATACAGGGTCCATGGTCAAAGGCATACCCCGGGCTCCTCTCCAGAGTGGTGAGGATGCAACCGGGACTAAAAGCCGGGAGAAATATGAAGAAGATTCCTAGATTGTTTGAATTAAAAATAACTTTGTCTATAATCATAGAAAAATAAAGAGTTTATTATAGTACCTACGAGATAATCTATGCATGTGGTAAATTACTAAATTAGATCATGGCATAATGAGCACATCTGTCAACATTTCACAAAATTAGTCAGTCGGTTGTATCTACACTATATAATATATAATATATAATAATATTATAAAGAGGAAAACTTTGTTTGTTTGTTTGTTTGGTTGTAATGAACAGGCTCAAAAACTACTGGACCGATTTTAAAAATTCTTTCACCATTCGAAAGCTACATTATCCACGAGTAACATAGACTATATTTTATTTTGGAAAAAAATAGGGTTCCGTAATATATTTGGATTTTTCGGACACAAACTGAAAAAAATCAACCAAAAAGTTACTTATTTTGCGTACGCTGCCTAAACTACAAAAGATAGAACCATAAAATGTTTTAATTAATTGTAGATCTTATAAATATCTACAAAAAAGTCCGCGACACACTATACCTACCTATGTCGAGTGAGGCACAACAACCACATTTTCATTTAAAAATCTTGAATTTTTTTGGTCTACATTTAAACGCGTTTTTTTTTACTCATGCTATTAATCCTTATCAAAATAAATAATTTCTTTAAATTCGTGTTCGGTTATTTTTTTTTATGTCGTTATTTATAACGACATAAAAAAAATAACTTATAATTTTTTTATAATTAAAATTATTTTTTTTTAAATTATTTATAATTTTTTTGAAACTCTACTCAATGTACAGGCAAAATATTTTAACTGTTTTATTATATGTATTGATTCTAACGGGTAAGTAAAGGGTCAGGTCAAAAGTACCTGAAACCGCCGAGCTTGCATGAAGAGAGTTATGAATGTGGATGAAGCGAAGGAAGTATGCAGAGATCGTGGCAAGTGGAAAGAGGTTGTCTCTGCCTACCCCTCCGGAAAAGAGGTGTGATTTTTATGTATGTATGATTCTAACGGGAGATAAGGGGGAAAGCCAGTCTAATTTAATTATATTTTTGTGTTAAATTGACAAAATATTGTGGTCACCACGGACTCAGAAAATCGTGGTTGCTATAATCAATTCTTGAATTACCAAATGTCTGAACTTAGAGAGTAAACCACAGCGATTTGTTCACAGATTTGTTCACAAACATGTCGTCAAACCGCAAGAGCAATGACCGATCATTCAATCAAAGCGGTCGTTCAGAAAATCTTCGAAAAACCACACGATACGTTGAGAAAAAGTGATCTTCTGAAGTACTTACTAAGCGGTTTCAGACGATTTAGGTTTAGAAGATATTATGCAATTTCAAAATTGATGTAATGAAGAGACTGGCCTTTAGAAAAAAGAGCATTTCTCTTTTATTTTTTGAGTAGAAACCGGTCTAGACTGTACTTGCATAGATATAGTACTTACGGTATTATAGCATAAATTTATTTAAAAATAATTGATACTAAACTATACTGCCTCGTCATTAATCGATTGTATCTTGTTATCATTGAATAGTTTAACATCATCAGTATTTATTTTGTCATACAATTCCTTGAGGTACCAGGTAAGTATATTTCACAAACTGTTTCCTAAGATTTTTATTATAACCTATCTTTCATAAACATAAAAGAGGTTAAAATATAAAATAGAAACTACATCCAGAAGTTTGTGGGATGCACCGTAATAATTTTATTTTTCCTTTGATCCCAAAAATGTTGAGAAAAAAAAGGATAGTCGTTTCCTACCTGAACCAAATATTGCAAGCCGTCTTAACAATAGTGATGTACGCTCTTTGGTTTCACTTATCGATAGTTCTTGTGACTTTAAAATTCATTCATTTAGATCCTAAAATAAAAGTAAACCATATTGAAACGTCTTCTTGTTGCAAAATATAGTTGTGTTGTTAAAACAAATTACAGTACTAAAGAAATGGACTAAGAATTGCACAACGCGCATCTCTTTCTGTCCCGTGAATGTCGTACAAGATGACTGAAGAAACATTGATATTTTTTACCATGATTCACAAACTGGGTTAGGTACATGCATACATACATACATATGGTCACGTCTATATCCCTTGCGGGGTAGACAGAGCCAACAGTCTCGAATAGACTGAATGGCCACGTTCAGCTATTTGGCTTAATGATAGAATTGAGATTCAAATAGTGACAGGTTGCTAGCCCATCGTCTAAAAAAGAATCCCAAGTTTATAAGCCTATCCCTTAGTGGCCTTTTCCGACATCCATGGGAAAGAGATGGAGTGGTCCTATTGTTTTTTGTATTGGTGCCGGGAACCACACGGCACTGGGTTAGGTAATATAGAAAAAGTCACAAAGTATACTTAATACGACAGCTTACACGATGTGAGTCGCTGTACGTAATCTGTTTTATTTTTCGTACTTTTTTTTAAATATTCTTATTGTATTTTTAAATTTAATATTATATATATACCTTACTGTTATATAAGTTTGATCTGCAATATTTATTCTTTCATATGACAGTTATTCATTCATTTTATTTGGGTGTTTAAGTTGCAAAATAAGTTTGTGTCCAACCTAAGAGATCATTCAACCTAGAATTCGTGGTCAGGTAAGTAAAACCCATAGATAAAAAAAATCAAATAGCTGACAATTTAGGAAATCACGGCTTCCGCGTCACGATTTTGATTCTGTTTTTTGCTGACAAAGCGTGATTTAAAAAGGCTTGTTGTAATAAAAAATATATAGATCGAATTTATGACTTTTACGGACCAAATTAACAATAAGTAGTGTAAAATACGTGATATTTGTACTACGTTCAGTCACCGGCTCGCTACAACACCAAGTACCCTAGTACGAGTACGTCCATTTGATTACCGTTCGCACGCAGCTGTCAACTTGACATTTGTGATACCGACTTGTGTGTGTGTGAGACAGCGTATTACATCTATTACCAGATGCAAACACTACGAGCAGGTTTAAGTTGCATGTTGAGTCTTAGACTTAATTTTTTCTACCATCAGTCATATTGGGATCATTACTGCTAATTTTCCAATTACAAAAAAAACTGCTTAATTTTATAACTAAAACAGCTGTAGCCTGCGAATCCGTTCGCCTTTTTTCGCAATAAACAGTAGCATATGGTTCAATTCTATTTTTGTACCAAATTTCATCAAAATCAGTTCTGTGGTTCACGCGTGAAAGCTTAACACACAGACAGAGTTACATTCACATTTATAATGTTAGTAGAAATGTCATTTGAATTTAAACGCAAAATGCAATACTCGTTGCTGTGTTGTTCGTCCAGATAACCAATTAAAGATAATGGCGGCAATTGGCGGAATTATGTCATTTCACTTCTGGCCAATTAAGAAATCATTCCTGTGTTATGAGGTGACATATAGTGAGTAACAGCTGTTGAGTTCTTTTCATATTCTGTTGTGTCAATTTAATTGTGTCTTGTATTTATATTATTAGTAACATAGGCCATGGATTATCCATGATTCTTAAATACGAAATAAATTTAATAATATTTATTTAAACTTTATTGCAAATAATACAAATTTATAGCACAATTGGCGGACTTAATGCCATGAGCGTTACCTACCACTATTTGAGCATGAGTATTATCTATCACTAACCATTCGGTCTGACAGAGAACTTTATGTGGGGTCAAACTAATATATTTATACTTGCACATAATACAAAATTATATGATTCAAATAGAAATTAGTGAGGAGGCTTATAATATAGCCTATATTATACGGCATAATACGGCAAGGAAAAATAATGGGGGGAAACCTGCACTTTCAGGCTAATGGATGTGAAACCATAATAAAATATAGGTTTGGTTCTTCTACAAAACTTACGGAGGTCAGACGGAATGATTGAATGAAAAACTATTGAATGGCTTTAAAAGAAGTACACGGGCATAATTTATTTTATAAACCAAAAAATCATGAAAAGAAGATTAAACTTTTGCAATAATTATTAGTTGTATCGACTGATTATTATTTGAATATATAATCGTGACTGTGTCTATAATGTATCTACACTTTCACCTCTTGACATATTTTTTGTACACAAAGAAAAATTAGCAATTACTCAAAAACTGTGGGAGCCTTGATAACATCAGCTTTCACTAAATTGTGATGCTCATACAATTTAAGTACGTAATGCCATAATTTTTTATTGTTTTGGAACTAATGTGGGAAAGATATAAATGATTTAGCTTGTGTTATAGGTAAATATGAATGTGTACCAAGAGGAAAGTATCAAATCGATATATTGTATCGATTTGGGAATATAAAAAATAATAATGTCATTTTTTTCATGAACTTAGTTTAAAGGAGTATATATAATGTAGAAAGACATTTTATATATAAAGATACCTTTTTAAAATGAGACTTTGTCCAAAATTTTAACGAAAAACAATATTTCTATGATTTAAGCTTTGATGTACAGAATACTTACTGAATATCAAAAATAATGTAACTTTTCGATAATTCGATTTTACTTTTAAAACAGTTTACGCCTAATAATTCGCTATGATCGCAGCACAAATAGATAATTTTGCAGTATAAAAAAACATTTACAATAAAAAAGTCCCAGCATTACACCACTACACTATACATTGTAAACGAAATAAACTGTTATCATACAAATAACGGCTGTAATCATATCCTTCAAGAAAATATAACTTCGGCGAGGTGCAAGCGTATCAAATGACAGACAGACTGGTTGAGACAGACTGCCCGATGTTGTGGTGAACAGTAGTCGTATTATGTTATTATGAAGTACTTTGAATTACTAGTACCTATCTAAGTTGAGTTTTTTTTCTAACATATAATAACGTTTATATCCCTTGCGGGGTAGACAGAGCCAACAGTTATCAAAAGTCTGAAAGGTACGTTATAAACGTCAAAACTAAGCATATAAAGAATTTATTATGCTAGAGATTAAAAACTGACGATTAAAATTCTGCGTAATGTTTCCGGTGTAAAGAAAAGAATTGTCACACAAGAATGTTTTCGTTCAATTTAATAAAATACATACACACATACATAAAATCACGCCTCTTTCCCGGAGTGGTAGGCAGAGACTACCTCTTTCCACTTGCCACGATCTCTGCATACTTCCTTCGCTTCATCCACATTCATAACTCTCTTCATGCAAGCTCGGCGGTTTCGGGTACTTTTGATAAAATATTTACCAAATTAAGTTTATTTCTAAAGCCTGTGTATATTTACCGCTTCTTCTGCACTGACGCCTTGGAAGCGGCAGTAAACTTAGTTTTTAAGTAATTTATTTGACGTCAACCAAGTTGTTAAACCATACGACAATTATTAAGCGATATAATAATATCCTATAATACTGAATAAAAAATTTTGAATTTTTGAATTTTTTTTTTGAATTTTATGAACTAATAAGAAAAACATCAAAATGTGTTATATATACTAACCTATTTACTATCACAATTTATATATCACAAAATAAAAATGTAATTTTGTCTGCATTAGAAATCAGACCCAAGGCGGGGCAGGTCATTGAAATTATGTCATTGCGTTAATTCTGCTAATTAAAGCAATTAATGTCATTGATATTGAATGGAGCCCCAATTACAAATTAAAATTGCGTTGTAATAGACATAATTATTACCAAAAAAAAAACTAAAAGAGCTGAACATTTGTTTATTAAAAAAAAACAATGCAGGGATCATGACAAGTGGAAAGATAATGTCTCTGCCTATCTTCCGGGTAAGAGGCGTGATTTTATGTATGCATACATACATACATATAGTCACGTCAACATCCCTTGCCCCCGCAAGAAATATAGACGAGACTATATAGACAGACACAAATATACACACATAGACAGAGCCAAAAGTCTTAAAAAGATAGGCCACGTTCAGCTTTTTGGCTTGATGATAGAATTGAGATTCAAATAGTGACAGGTTGCTAGTCCATCGCCTATAAGAAGAATCCCAAGTTTATAAGCTTATCCCTTAATCGCCTTTTACGACATCCACGGGAAAGAGATGGAGTGGTCTAGTTCTTCTTTTTTATTGGTGCCGGGAACCACACGACATAAACATAAAAGAATATTATAATATCCTTAAGGTTTTCGTAATTGATATGACAGTCCAGCAGTAGATAGCTTCCCACAATTATCAAACTGTTGCTGGAACTAATTGACGGGTCATTGCCACAGATAGAGTTTACCGTATCTTTTAGAGTTTACGTTTTTTCTTTTGTTTTGGTCAATGTCTCATAATCTATATTAATATTGCAAGCTGAAGAATTTGTTTGTTTGTTTGTTTAAACGCGCTAATCTCAGGAATTACAGGTTCGAATTGAAAAATTTATTTTTGTGTTGAATAGACTATTTATCGAGGAAGACTTTAGGCTATATAAAATCACGTTGCAACTATTAGGTAGGCGCGAAGAAATAATGGAAAATGTGAAAAAAAAAACGGGAATAATTATTAATCCTTGAGGACTTCAATGATGTCCAAAATAATTATTCCGAGCGAAGTCGCGGGCACAGCTAGTGAAACAACAGTTTTACACGCATTTTATGTATATGAAAGATGAAACCGGGAATACGCAGAGATGAAAGGGAATGTATTTTAAGTCACCTAGATAAGTAGAATACCTACCTATATAGGACTTCATGACAAAACTTAAGTGTAAAGATCACGAAAAGATGCTTATAAATAGCTTATAATATAAGGTCATAATTGACTTAAAGCTATGTCCTAGCAGCTAGATAGGTAATTCAGTAATTTGATTTGCTACACACAATTTACAACGTATATTATATATGAAATAACAAATTAATAAGGGTATGAGTTGCAGCAATACAAAAAGGTCATAACTCAACTAATTCAGTGGTATTGAACAGTACGCTGATTTTCAATTATGACCTAGGTGCTAGTCCAGGTCAATCTGCACACGTAATAAAAAGAAACAAAGACTCGGGTCGGGTAGGTAGTAATAAAATATAGAAGTATCTATTTCAATATACCTATAAAGGAATTCTGATAAGTTAGGTAATGTGCTACGTGGATATTTCAACGTATTGCTTTATACATTATAACCGAATGTGTTGCCCTATTCTAAAAACAATATACCTAGGTACCAAAGTACTCACTATGTATGTATCGTGACAAACATTATAAGATAAAAAAAAAATAATTGTTGCTAAGAAGTAATAATTTATATTCATTACATACCTACCTACTTATTTACGCATCAAACCAAAAAATTAAACAAAAAATATCGATACATTACATCGACATAGCAACAACACTAACATTTTTCGAAAGGCACAACAAAGCCAAACATCCTTAAAAACAGTTAGCTAACGAATTACAAACTTGTACTTTCAAAAACTAGTTTATCGTGGTATATCTCGCCTTTGTTCCGTACCGGCGGAGGTAAACTCAAAAGTCGTCTAAAAACTTAGCTCAAAAACGTTCACTCGTAAACTTACCCATAAGCAAAATCCTGTTTCAATAAACACTCAAAACCTTTTTGCACGCACGAAACTATTTCGAAAGAAAAGAACACATGTCACTTTTGAAAAGTTAAATTTAGAATGTGCACCAACTCTTTCATTGTTTAATACAGATATTATCAAAATTCACACTGTAACCTTAATTTCTCATTTATGTTTGGTAATTTCAACGCTGTTTTTAAGTTTTACACATCAAGCGGCGTAGTGACGCGACCACACCGCGACGCGCACCATCTTGACTGGACCCCAAGATATTTTTACCTGTGTCAGCAAAAAAAAAATGTTCTCAACTTGCTCAAGCTTCTCATTGAAGCGAACAATTTTGGATCTTACGACGTTAACTTAAGTGTTAATTCTGCCTGTTTAATAATATTGCACGAGTGTGTCTCCGGTTAATATTTGGTTTGTTGTTTTTTGAACTGTATGTACATACATTTTAAGTTGATTTCAAATTAAACAGGATCTAAAAGCTCCGTCCGTTTTCTGCGCTTGTATTTATATCATGGGCAGTTGGTTGGATGCAAAGATTCCTAAACTTTTGTGCGTGTATCACATTTAAACTTAATTCTTCAATTTTCAACGTCACAATGTAATTTAACTTACATACATACGTCACGTCTATATCCCTTGCAGGGAAGACAGAGCCAACAGTCTTGAAAAGCCTGAATGGCCACGTTCAGGTTTTTGGCTAAATGATAAAATTGAGATTCAAATAGTGATAGGTTGCTAGCCCATCGCCTAAAAAAGAATCCCAAGTTTGTAAGCCTATCCCTTAGTCGCCTTTTACGACATCCATGGGAAAGAGATGGAGTGGTCCTATCCTTTTTTGTATTGGTGCCGGGAACCACACAGTACTGTAATTTAAATAATCTGATAGAACAATAGTCATAGTTTAATATAATTATTGTCTTATACGCAAGAGGCGACTGATTGAAAAATTAACACTTTAATTAAATCGTGGATTATATATAGATTTCAAGTCAACAGCTAACAATATTAGTCTTAACAATAAGAATGAGTAAGTAACACAAGAAACCCCAGTTTCTAGCTAATTCATTATTTATTTATTCCCTATATATTTATTACTAGCTGTGCCCGCGACTTTGTCCGCGTGGAATAGTTATTTTGGGCATCATTGACGCCCTCAAGACTTAATAATTTTCCCCGTTTTATTCACATATTCCATTTTTTCTTCGTTCCTAATAGTTGCAGCGTGATGTTATATAACCTAAAGCCTAGATAAATGGTCTATTCAACGCTAAAAGAATTTTTCAAATAGAACCAGTAGTTCCTGAGATTAGCGCGTTCAAACAAACAAACTCTTCAGCTTTATAATATTAGTATTGATTGTTATCTCAATTTATTAACGCATTAACATTCAATACCAACTTACATAACAGATTTTTTTATAACGAAAATAACATAGGTATAAAAATAAAAGACTCCTTCTTTAAAGTGGGTTAATTAGATGAACTTATTGCCCAAAATAACGCATTCCCGGAACAGCCGTTCACATCCCTATATATGTATCTAAAAATAATTTAAACGTCCATCAGCGTCAATTAAAAGGGCGGTGAAAGGTTTTGGAGTTGAATTTCGTTAAAAATGTATGCTTTTTACCCGCCTGCAAAATATTCTATTCTATTGATGCTTTCTTCGCTATTCTATGTTTTTGTACACTAATATTGAAGAGGCAAAGATAATTTAATTTTTTTTTTATTAAGAGTTAATCTTCGATAATACTGAAGCGATCCCGGAAAATCTACATACATATATATAATCACGTCTATATTCCTTGCGGGTTAGACAGAGCCAACAGTCTTTAAAAGACAGATAGACCACGTTCAGCTATTTAGCTTTAAGATAGAATTGAGATTCAAATAGTGACAGCTTGCTAGCCAATCGCTTAAAAGATGAATCCCAAGTTTATAAGCTTATCCCTTAGTCGCTTTTTACGACATCCACAGGAAAGAGATGGAGGGGTCCTATTCTTTTTTTCTATTGGTGCCGGGAACCACACGGCACATCTATCTCACGGAAAATCATAATTTGTTTATAAAATAGTTAAAGACGTGATTAGTATGTACTTATTCAACGATTTAAAAAAACTTATTTCTTATCTACTTTAAAAAAAAGGGGGAAAAAATCAACTCTATGGTTCACCGGTGCCTATTGACCGCGATGGCGAGGGGCAGTTGCGCGTGCGCACTTTGAGAACCACACGCCAAACGTGGCTCGGAACTGGTTTGTAACGTTCATATAATGCGGGGTATGCTACCAATTAATTCATTTTGGTCCAACCGCTGTAAGAAATGAAATGAATGAGATTCTCTCCTTGTTCTCTCTTCCTGTCACTATTTAAGTAAATCTCAATTAGAATATCAATGACGGCCTCTGTGGCGCAGCGGTAGTACGCTTGCCTGTGATACCGTCCCGGGTTCGAATCTCGGCCAGGGCATGATGAGAAACTTTCTCTGATTGGTCTGGGTCTTGGATGTTTATTTATCTAAGTATTTATTATAAAATATAGTAGCATTGAGTTAGTATCTCGTAACACAAGTTTCGGACTTACTTCGAGGCTAACTCAATCTGTGTTTTAAGTCCGTATATAGGTAAGTATTTATATTTATTTTAAGCCATACAACTGAAAGTGGCCTTACAGTCTTTTCAAGACGGTCGGATCTGCCTTCTTCTTCAGCCTCCTGGAATTAATCCCGGTTGCATCTTCACCACTCTGGAGAGGAGCCCAGGGTATACCTTTGACCATGGATCCTAGATTAGGAGTCAGGTTTTTACACGAAGCGACTCACATCCGACCTCCGCAACCTTTACAGGGGAACCTAACCCGTATTGTATAAACCATTTGCGTCATCACATCACAAAACATTGGCAACCTGGCTTGAAGATGCATCAAATAGCACACAAACCAGGAAGCTAAACAAATAATCCATTTTACTCAAAGCAAAAACAAACCCAAAGTGAAACAAATAAAATAAATAAAAAAATAAAAAAAAAACCCGTATTGTATCCATAGTCACATTTTCAGTTGCCTGAATGTGCAGGTTTCCTCACGATGTTTTCCCTCACCGTAAGATGGCTCCGTCTATTCGTTTATGATGTATGTATGTATGTCGTTGTTGTAATGGCCGAGTAAAGTATTAATCTTTTAGGACTACACGTATATGGCACGTCCTTATCACTTACGGGTAAGACAGAGCCGTTAGTCACAAGGCTAAGGAAACTCTTAGCTTGATGGCTTAATTTTAGAAATGAAATTCAGATAGTGGCAGAATGCTAGCCTTAAAGAAAAACTACACATTAGTCGTATAAGCCTCTCCCATAATTGAATTAAATATTATTATAATGGAAGCTAAAATTTCGTTATCGTTATAATTACTAGGCCATCTTTTGTAATAATAATCTTAAAATATTAGCACAATCTTACTTAACACTTATAATACTCCAATATTTATTTAAACTTTATTGCACAAAATACAAATTTATAGCAAAATCGGCGGACTTAATGCTTGAAACATTTTCTACCAGTCAACCATTGGGTCTGACAAAGAACTTTATGTAGGATCAAACTAAATAAATATATTTATACCTACACAAAATATAAAATAATTATAATAAACTTACATAAAAACTACAATAAATAAACAATAAACATAAATAAATAGGTGCCGCGATTACCCAAAAGAGTGAAGGCTTATAGGTATGAATAATAATTAATTATAGGTAGGTAAAGGAATTATGGTAGGTACCCAGGTACCGACTTATAAAATAAAAACAATGATTTTATAAATATGTTTATTTCATTTTCTACTTAAAACTATACAACGTTAAGGGAACTAAAACATTTTGTTCCTAATTCAAAAGTCATTTTCTTTTGCATAAATTAATATAGAAGTTTCGCGTGTTCTATTTCCAAAATTTGAATCTGTTTTAAAAAGAATTAAAGAAAGAGCAGATTTATTTTTAATTTTCTGCGTTGCCAGTTCGAAATAAATTTTTTTCCCGTTATTTTTTTTTAAACGCTAGATTTTTGCTGCGGCACCCAGGGTTCTACTTTGGGCCTGGTGGTGCTGTAAGGTGTATACTGGCCAGTGGTACCGGACAAATTCTCCGTGAAATCGCTCATCCACTTATATTTGGGTCTGCTTGGGTCCTGTGAAATAGAAAAATTCATATTTTTAACCTAAAGGTCATTCATAGGCAAGTCGCCTTTTACGACATCCATTGGAAAGAGTTGGGGGTGAATTGAGAAGGTATGTGTAAATAATTACTAAATACACTCTCTTTCTCTTATGTGGTAGACAGAGCCGACAGTCACACATGGCCTTTTATTATTTTCAGACTGTTCACTCTGTCTACCCCGCAAGGGTTATAAACGTGATTATATGTATGAATTGTCAGTAGCAAGGTAACGTCGCGAACAACAGATTTTTCACCTTTCGGGAGTACCATACTACATGTCTATTTTTGTACATATTATTGTTCCCTTTTTTGTCTTTTGTTATGGTGTTTTATGAATAAATTCTTTTTACTTTTACTTTAGTGTGCAATTAAATAAGTTTACCTGATGTGGTGGCAAGTCGGTTTTGTAATGCATCCATCCGTACCATTCAGCGGGAATCTGTAATAGAGAATATGTATATAAGTGGAATTCGTGAAAGTAAAACAGTGCGGAATTATATCGTACATCTTCTTGTTTCATTAGATTTTTACAAAATACATCTTTTAACGTCTTACATCGTACCACTGTCACCTTATTCTATGTCTTAATGTTGCCAGCGTTAAAATAAGTAAGAGGTCAGCTAACAAAAAGGATTTAAATAAAAGCAAAAAAAACTAATATTCTCCCACATAATAATAAACATTTATACACATAATTCAAATTCATAATTTTTATTAATTATTATAGGACACTTTATATCACATAATAATTGTCATATCTTTGGGATTCACATCTTTGGTTGACGTCAAATAAATTTCACAAAACTAAGTTTACTGCCGATTCCAAAGCGCCAGTGCAGCAGAAGTGGTAACAAACTGCACTGCAGCATTTTCTTCATCAACGTCAACTTCACAACTATCCTAACTTAGAATAGAAATGTGGACTAGAGAATACATTGTTCAGATTTATTGACTTATATGAAATTTTAATAATACATACATATAATTACGTCTATATCCCTTGCGGGGTAGACAGAGCCAACAGTCTTGAACAGACTGATAGGCCACGTTCAGCTATTTGGCTTTAAGATAGAATTGAAATTCAAATAGTGACCGGTTGCTAGCCCATCGCCTAAAAAAAGAATCCCAAGTTTATAAGCCTACCCCTCAGTCGCCTTTTACGACATCCATGGGAGCGAGATGGAGTGGTCCTATTCTTTTTTTTTTCTTGGTGCCGGGAACCACACGGCGCGATTCGGCATCGACTTTTATAATGACGCGAAACGGGTTTGCTACTAAGTAGTTTCTATAGCATCGATGATGCACGTGTATCACTACATAGTATAAAACAAAGTCGCTATTTTAGTCTGTTTGTCTGTATGCTTAAATCTTTAAAATTACGCAACGGATTTTGATGCGGTTTTTGTAACAGGTAGAGTGATTGAAGAGGAAGGTTTTTATGTATAACTTTTTCCGAATTTCGCACCCGTGCGAAGCCGGGGCGGGTCGCTAGTGTGCAATAAAAATGTTTGACCTGCTTCCGAAAATCTGACCTCAAACCACTTGTACTCGCTCGATGTCTTACCTGGCTGCCATCGTAGTTCAAAAAGTACTTATCAGAGTACTCCACCCATCTGTTCCTGCCGTAGAAGAAGCGTGGGTTCTCGTAATACTTGTTGCCGTACTTGTCTTCACCGACTAGAACACCGTCTTTGAGTTCGTCCTGTCTGAAATGTTTTTATTTTCAAGATTTATGGAATAGTTATTTTGGGCATCATTGAAGCCCTGAAGGATGAATGTGGATGAAGTGAAGGAAGTATGCAGAGATCTTAGCAAGCGGAAAGATGTAGTGTACCCCTCCAGGAAAGAGGCGTGATTTTATGTATGTACTATCACCACAGGATATATAGACTCAAGTCTTCTGGAAAATCTATGAGCACATTCAGCTGTATGGCTCAATTAGATTGAATTGAGATTCAAATAGTGACAAGTTGCTAGCCATCACCTATAAGGAGAATCCTGAGTTTATTTGCCTCTCGTTTCTTTCTCTTTACCTTTTTATTATTTCCAATCATAATATAATGCTAAGCAAACCTAGGGTTTGTCTAAACTACATTTCATCTTACCTGCCTACAATCATTGTTTACATCAAAATTATTATTCCCATTAGCTGTTAATGGAATATAGCCTAACAACGACTTTCAGCATAAAATATGACCACACAGTAAAAAGGAATAATATCAAATTATGGGTCTATAATCATTGAAGCACGAAAATGTTTTGAAATTACATAATAATAATTTGTTTACCTGAAAAGTTTGTACAGTGATCCTCTTATCCCGCCATTCTGGCGAATTATGTTGAAAAAGTTGGACACTTTGTCAAGTGCTAATATTTTTGCTAAAGACATTTTTCTGTATTTTTCAAGATTTGCGTGTTTTTTCTTTTTTGGTAAAACTACGAAACGGAATTCTCAAATTTGACATTGACATCAGTATGACAATGACAATAGGTGACGTTGACAAATGATAGCAGAATGTTGTAAGTTACTAGTATTGGTTTCTACTAAAAGATTCCTGATTCCTCTGATCAATTAGAGACGCTAGTCCCTCTGATGTCGAAATAAAACAACTAGTGCTATTGGATCGAGAGAATATATTGCATGAAAAAACACTTAAATATAGTAAATAATTAAAGAGAAACCATAGCGCAATCTAAATAAAAATAATAACGAACAACGCCATTAAATGACAGGTTGAGTAACTAAACTTATAACGAGCAATTTTTAAAACTTATACAATTACTAAATCCCTTGATATTCACAAATGAACCAGGGACATGAGCTACTGTAGAGTTATGAATGTAAATTAAGTGAAAGAAGATTGCAGTGAATGTACCAACGGTAAGTAGCTTACCGTTTTGAAGAGGCGTGATACTTGTAAGTATGTAGAATGATCATTTCAAATTTATTAGGTACTTATTTTGTAAGACAAAACTAAATGACATTAAAACTGCATGCTTATGTAAAAATATATAATTATTTACAAAAACAAATATGATAAATCATTCATCGACACACTTGTGTTTCTTTTTCTTTCGCTTTTTCACATCCAACTCAGATTTTTCATTACTCAAGTCGTCTACATCCATTGCATCAACAGTTTTCCGTTTCTTCTTTTTCTTGGACTCTTTATTACAATTTTGTACATCTTCACTTAAATCTACCATATTTTCGTCTGTACATTTCTTTTCTACCATTTTTAGACAATGAGAATTACTGGCAACGCTTCCTTCTTGTCTCCTCGAATCTTCCTCGGGCACCGCAATTTTTGATTCAGCCATATCCACATTATCATCTCCAGCAATTTCTTCACAATTTCCTGAATTATTAAGACTAGTGCAGCGCTTTCGTTTTTTCTTCTTCTTCTTTATTACTTGGTCTTCAACGTCGCTATTCATATTTGCATTTTCAACTATTTCTTTTGTTTTTTTTAACTTTTTTGCGTGAGAATACTCTTGATATTGCGGTTGTAGAAGCAGAGCCTGTTCCTGTTGCGCTATTCGCGCCAATTTGCCTAAAGCCTTAAGACCGTGACGGGCACCCCTGTAGATATAATAATACAATTAAAATAAAACAACATAACATAATGCATAATCAATAACAATGATTACTTCTAAGATGTACAGTGAGCCACATAGACATTTGGACACTTGACTTGACAAAAGCCAGAAGAGAAAAATTAAGGTATATATTAGGCTTTATTAATCAAAACTTTTAATTTCATTGACATACTTGTGAGCTGTGCGCCCCTCGCAAGCTGCAAATAGTTCCTCATCAGACATCTTGAAAACATCCTTCTTCACTTCTTCCTCAGAATCAGACTCAGCAAGTTTCTCCACCTGTGACAAAAAATATAAGTAAGATCTCTTAATGCTTCTCTTTTTGTGGATTTTGGAGACAAATTGAGAACTCTACTACTTGTTATAAGCCATGGGCTTGTACACGGCCTACATTAGGAATCCTAAGTTTATAAGTCTATCCCCGAGTTGCCTTTTATGACATCTATCGGAAAGAAGTGGTTCTATCCTAAAATGTAGGAAATGACAAGGCAACCTGCCACTATTTGAATCTCAATTCAATCATTAAGCCATACAGCTGAAAGTGGCCTATCAGTCTTGACAAGACTGTATAGCTCTGACTACCATGCAAGGGACATAGATGTGACTGTATGTATGTATGTTTCTACAAAAACACTCAACAGAGTTGTAAATTCCTTATGTAAGGTATGTTAAGTAGGTACCTTACTCCCTCCGCTCAATATGGACTTCTTCACAAAATTATCTGAATATTCTCCATTCTCGGCTTTACCCTTCTTCCTATTCAACTTCCAAGTACTGTTCGTGATCTCGAAATTGTCAGTGTCTTTAGTTTTTATCTTTTTGGTTTTTCCGTTTGCTTCCTCAACCTGTAAAGAAAAAATATTCTCATATTATTATGTAAACTTAGAGCTTTTTTAAAAGTTAGGCATGCCAAAGAGTTCTGGCTGGATAGCAAAAAATGATAGTATAAGATTTATTATTGGCGAATTGCAAAATGCGAAAGGTGGGGATATCGACCGTGTAGAGGTGGAATCGCTGCCCACACCGCGTAGTCCGATATTTGCATTGTGCAGGAGGAATTCATTTATGCAATTCCAGTGCCCACTCTCCGAAGTGAAGCTGAAGACAGACTTGCTACCAATCAGCGATGTTCAAATATATGTATAAATAATTTACATTCCAACTAATAGTATAAATCCGAAAGTAATTTTGTTTATTTTATCAATCTTCTATATATTGTGTACATATAATTTTAAGAGTCTGGAGTCTAGGAGAGGACATAAATTTATCAACACAAATGATTTAAAGACAAAGCTTATGATGCAATTACTCAAATTTTGCTCACCTCAACATTCCCAGCGGCCTTATCATAGAGTTGGCTCCACCAATGTTCGGTGAAGTCTGATGCGGCATCGTACCCCACTCCCGCTACACTCCTCTTTAGTTTCGGCTTCAACGGTTCCGATATGCCATTCTCGTGCTTACCGAGACCTTTTCCTAAAATTATTAAGAAATTGTAGTTGTAAAAGCCAATCAAGAGAAAATGCTAATAAACTTGGGGTTCTTTTAAGCCATGAACAAGCATCCTGTCACTATTTGAATCTAAATCCGCCATAAAGCTAAATATGGCTTTTCAGTCTGTTTGAGACTGCTATCTGTCCCATATGGGATATAGATGTAATTATATGTATCTATTCTGTTGCTTTTGTTATATAATACACATATATTACGTATTCATTGCATAAAAACGGCGTGGATTTAAGCCAAAATTCCTATGATTCGAACGTACTAAAATTAACACGCCTTGTTTAATTTTACGTACCATCTGTCCAACCGTATTTTAACAACTGTTTCCTTGCAAAATCCATTATTACTGAATAAAACAGTTATTCATTTTTTGAGAAAATAAATAAACAAAAAATATATTTTAAACACAAAACCAATAACCTAAAATTACATGCCTATTTCACTTGTTGACAATGTTGACATTGACAACTTGATTGAATTGAAGCATTGAAGATGTTTGACTTAAATAGTGTTGTACTGGAACTTAAAATACTGGGATTTTGGGTAGATGTAAGTAAAACCTTGTTTTTAAGTAGTATCTACACTTGGCTTTTTTAATTCTTATATGCTGATACCTGCTAGATTATTAAAAGTCATA